>NC_057717.1:90876410-90903768 GCF_004010195.1 Chiloscyllium plagiosum | reverse complement strand
CTTTTTCCCCGGGTACAATAGAGTGTTACAAGGGGACATAAATTTAAGGTGGAAGGTATAGGGGGGATGTCAGGGGTGGGTTCTTTACCCAGAGAGTGGTGTGGGCATGGAATGCGCTGCCTGTGGGAGTGGTAGAGTCAGAATCTTTGGCGACCTTTAAGCGGCAATTGGATAGGTACATGGATGGGTGCTTAAGCTAGGACAAATGTTCGGCACAACATCGTGGACCGAAGGGCCTGTTCTGTGCTGTATTGTTCTATGTTCTATGTTCTATGTTCTATTCCTCATATTCTGACCTCTTGTGCATCTGCAGTTTTAACCAGTCCGCCATTTGGTATTGTGGCTTCCACTGCCTCAGTCAGAAGCTCTGGAATATCCTTCCTACCCTCTCAAACATGTTTCCCTTCTTTATGAACATATAAACTAGGAGGAAGAAGAAGCCATGAAGCCAATCAAACCCACTCTGAGAGGCCATGACTGGTCTATACCATTTCACTGCACTATTCCCATATCCCTTGATGGTTTTAATACCTGTCAATCTATTGACTTTTGTATTGAACTCACTCAACAATTCAGCCTCCACCTCCCTTTGGGGAAGAGAATTCCAGAGATTCCTCTGAGTGAAGGAATCTAAATGGCCCTGGGTTCTACACCCCAACCACCATCCCTCAGCCAAAGGAAAACTCCATCTGTCAAGCCCTCTATGAATTATATATGTTTAGACAATATCATGAAACAGCCCATTTGGCACAATGGCTCAGTGGTTAGCACTGCTGTCTCACAGTACCAAGGACCTGGGTTTGATTCCACCTTCAGGGCGACTGTCCGTGTGGAGTACTTCTCCCCATGTCTGTGTGGGTTTCCTTCCACAGTCCAAAGGTGTACAGGTTAGGGGAATTGGCAATGCTAAGTTGCCCATAGTATCTTGGGATGTGCAGGTTAGGTGCATTAGTCAGGGGAAATATAGAGCAATAGGGTAGGGGAAATGTGTCTGGGTGGTTTACTCTTCAGAGGGTCAGTGTGGACTTGTTGGGCCAAATGGCCTGTTTACACACTGTAGGGATTCTATGACAGATCACCTCTCATTCTTCTAAACTCCTTTGATCTTTCTTCTCCCAAGATAATCTTTAAACCCTAACTCTTTAACAGAGATTTATGCATCTGACCTAATGTCTCCTTTCGTCCTATAATTACAGGTTGTTGTTAATGTCATTCATTTCTCAAATCCATCTCCATTCTCAGGATCAGCAGTAACAGTGGGGTAATGATGGCCGAGTGGTAATATTGCTGGACTGTTAATCCGGAGACTGAGGTAATGCTCTGGGGGACTAGGTTTGAATCCTGACATACAGCTGGTGGAATTTGAATTCAATAAAAATCCTGAACTCAAAGTCTAATGATGAATGAGAAAAAGAAGCTTAGCACGATCCAAACCTAAGGATCCTCCAGATGTCACTTCAGGACTGAAATAGGCCCAGTATAGGTAACCTTTGCAAGATTGGCTCTGGGGATGAGAGACTTCAGATGGCAGGATTGTTCTGGCAATATCCTCCTTAAGGAAGTGGAGAGTGATGTGCATTATTCCCCCTGAGGATACTTGTACCTAATGTGACACTTGTAATATTAAGTCCAATGACAAGAAATGAGGATGTGGTAGTGAAGGATCTGACGGAGATTTTTTTACAGCAGAATCGTTACTCCGAATGCAAGGGTACGCCACCAGCATTTATGCAGACTGGGCATGAGATGCCTGCAAGGAGAAAGTGAGGACTGCAGATGCTGGAGATCAGAGCTGAAAATGTGTTGCTGGAAAAGCGCAGCAGGTCAGGCAGCATCCAAGGAGCAGGAGAATCGACGTTTCGGGCATATGAAGAAGGGCTTATGCCCGAAATGTCGATTCTCCTGCTCCTTGGATGCTGCCTGACCTGCTGCGCTTTTCCAGCAACACATTTTCAGCATGAGATGTCTGCAGTCAGTGACAGTCTGCAAAGACACATCTGTGCATGGCATTACCACAATCCGTGGTCCATGATGCAGCACATACACTGAGAGCTCACCTCCCCTCCTTTTACTTCACACCGAATGGTTTTTAACAGTGATGACAATGCCATGCTGCCTTAGATGGTTCCTCTTGCACTCCATCCTGACTCCGCGCACTGAGTCAGATCCCTCAGAATCTTGTGGTGCCAGTTTCTGCCCAGCGTGTCTAATCGCTGGGTGATGATACCGTCAGTCCCACCCTTGTGACAGGCAGCTGATCAACTGGGCAGTGACATCACCCTGTAGCCTTAGGTTTCGATTTGTACGCATTCATGGCTCCATCTGGTGGTGGCGTTCGCAATAAACATGGATTTACTACAGCTCACTAATACGTGCTAATATTGCATAACATTAAGATATCCAGTACAAACAGTCGCATGTTTCCAAGAGCATGGCATTCTTTAAGTGGCCCCTCTTAAGATGGAGATTGCGGCTATTATACCATTAGACTACATGCAGTGATAATATCATGAGTATGCCTCTTAAAGAAATATTGTTACATCAGCTGTTGCACCATGGTGGCTCAGTGGTTAGCACTGCTGCTTCACTGTGCCAGAGACATGAGTTCAATCCCAGCTTTGGGTGAGTGAGAGGAGTTTGCACACTGTCTGCGTGGGCTTCCTCCAGGTGCTCTAGCTTCCTCCCACAGTCCAAAGATGTGCAGGTCAGGTGAATTAGCCATGCTGTAGTATCCGGGGATGTGCAGGCTGGGTGGGTTGGCCATGGGCAATGTGGGTATAGTGTAAGGGGGTGGGATGCACTTTGGAGGGTCAGTGCAAACCCAATGGGTAGAAGGACTTCTTTCTGCACTGTCCGGATTCTATGAGCTGTGAGACATAATGTAACAGAGAGGAAATTAAAAGTTTTAAAACCCATGACAGGAAAGCTTTGTTCATGCAGTAAGTGGTTAGGATTTGGAATGCACTGCCTGAGAGTGCAGTGGAGACAGATTCAATAAAGACATTAAAAAGGAAATTAGACTATTAACTGAAAAGGAAGAATGTGCAGGATTGCAGGGCGAGGGTGGGAGAAGGGAGGTAGTGAAATGCTCCCTCGGGGGACTGGTGCAGACACAAAGGGCTAAATCACCTCTTTCTGTGCCATAACTGTTTGTGTACTGGGCTTTTTTTTGTTTTTTGGGGAGTTATCTCCCCTCCCCACCAAATGTCTCTTGGCCCTGATGGTGTTTGAAAGAAAATGTCTTGACTTCTAGATAAAGGGGTACATCTATCATACGTTCACACAGAGTTAGTGTCTGTGCTTCTTTGCTCACGATCTGGTCATGTCAGACAGCCACGGCTGTTACAATACTACCGCAGGAGTGTCTGGCATTAAATCTATGTTGATAATTCTATGAATCTGTGAACACATTGAGACAAACTGTTCCCTTTGATTAGGGCTTGCAAAAACATGGGAAAAGCACACAGCACTAAGATGAATGGCAAAGGAACTAAATGTGAATGAAAGAAAACCTTTATGATCAGCTGGTGGTTAAGATTCATCATGAGGTGCCTGAGATGGTGTGGGAGACAGATTCAATTGTACCTTTTCAAAGTGGAATTTGATGACTTCTTAAAAGATTAAGGGTTACAGGGGTACATGGAACTGGGATTAGCTGTGCTGCTTTTGCAGAGTGGCACTGTACTGTGATTTTGCAAAGAGGTATGTTGGCAATGGTAATTGTAATAATGGCAATGCTACTGATCTAATAATCCAGAGAGCCAAGCAAACGTTTGGGGACATGGGTTGGAATCTCATCACAGTAGCTAATAGAATTTAAATTTAAGTTTAAAAGTCTGGAGTTGTAAAGTTTGACTCAGTAATGGTGACTGTGACAACTGTCACTGATTATTATAAAAGCCAATCTATTCACTCATGTCCCTTGGTGAAGGAAATCTGCTGTGTTTACCTGATCTGGCTGTGACTTCAGGCCCACAGCAACGTGGTTGACTCTGAACTGACCCAGCAAGCCATTCAGTTGACAACCAATTAACAATGGACAACAAATACTAGTCTTGCTCCAGTGATGAAAAGGTATTCTCCAATTAGCTAACATTACTCGGTTTAATATCCAAATCTAATAGTAAACCAAAGCTATAATTGTTGGGTGAGTTAGTTCAACATGACTCCTTACTCTGCAACCACTGCGGAGACTGCACTTAGACACTGGTTATAACTTTGAATAGGTTTTACATTGTCTCCTCATTATTGCTGGCTCAGAATACTGGAATTTCTAACTGAACACTGGCATTATGGAATAACAGCAGAAAGTGCTGGAGAAGTTCTGCAGACTTGGCAGCATCTGTGGAGAGAGAAACAAAGTTAATGCTTTCTTTGGAACTGGAATGGGTTAACTACCACAGTCAACTCCATCAGAATCTCCAACACTAACAGCCGCAACATTTAACAATTTATTCATGATGGACAAGCCAAAGGCTGATTTTAGTTTTTGGGCTCACTTCTGGTTTCTTATCTGTGCATATGTGTCGCATTTTATCATCTTCTCTCCCATTCCAATGGCAAATAAACTCATTCTTCCTTTAACTCAAGAAAACCGGGCTAAATTGGCTCCTTTTAAATCGTGATTATATTCAGGCTTGGGGAAGGCACCCTTATTTAAAAGAAGGGGTCCTTATTTAGTTGACCCCTGTTACAATCAACCAAAGTGGGTGGTGAGTAAAGTCAGGGAGCCAATTGGATGTCTTCACCTGGAAACATAGCCATATAGCAGATAACACTCCCAGAATCCGAACAAATTGGGCACAGTCATAACAGGACTTTGCAGCACAGTGAAGGTGAGACCACCCAATCAGGTTAGCCATGCCTAATTGAATGTTAGAGAAAGGCTGAATGGCCTCATATTCCTAAACTGATGCCGACTATTTTCTGCTGCCTGTCCTTTAACCAATTTTGGATTGATCCAATTGACTTCAATTTGGCAGAAACATTCATAGCATCCCTTCAGAGGAGGAAGCAGGCCATTCGGCTTATCAAGACCACAATCAACCCTCAGACAGCATCCCACTCAGACCTACCCCATCCTTGTAGTCCTGCATTCCCCACAGCTAGCTGCACACCCCTGGACTCTATGGGCAATTTAGCATGACTAGTCCATCTAACTTGCACATCTTTGGACTGTGGGAGGAAACCGGAGCACCTCAAGGAATCCCACACAGACACGGGGAGAATGTGCAAACTCCACACAGACAGTCTCCTGAGGATGGAATTGAACCTGGGTCCCCAGCGCTGTGAGGGAGCAGTGCTAACCACTGAGCCCTGAACTCATTGACTGCCTCTGTCCTTGTGTCAAAGGGAGGTGGCTTTGAGTGGTTCTAGACTGCTAGTACCTTTATGTCTTCTGCAGTTCATAGTAAAACCTTCCCACCTGACTGGTGAGAACTGGCTTACTCCCACTGCCACACTATGAACTCCAAGTTAACTCTGGCAAGATGCAGGGACCGTAACTGACTTTCAAGTTGAGGCAGAGGGTTTATTTGAGGGTTTGGGGGAGTGGGATGTTCACTGATGCACTCCTTGTGCAAACGAGAGGCCATTTTGTGACTATATAGACTTTGAAATTAGAGATGATGTTAAAAATCTGCGATGTAGGGGACTGGGAAAGGGGAGAGGGGTTAACGTTTAAATACCCATAAGGGAGCAGGTGGAGTTGTGGTGCAAAGTTAAAAAGTTAATAATCGCAATCCCAAAGTCATGCGTGTTTTGATTGTCCTTCTTTGTGGGTTGCAGGTTCTGCCACCATTCTGTCTCCCTGACTGGGTGTAAGGGTCTGTATGGTTTGCAGTGGAAGAGGGCAAACCACCAGGGTTTTAACAAGAAGAGGCACTTATCTTGATAAGATACAATTTATTCCATGATAGTAATAGGTGCAAGATATGTTATCCAATCAGAGGTAGATGACACATGTAACTGCATCAAGATTCCAGAGCTGCATGGTGGCTCAGTGGTTAGCACGGCTGCCTCACAATGCTTAGGGACCCAGGTTGGATTCCAGCCTCAGCCACTGTCTGTATGGACTTTGCATGTTCTCCCTGTGGATTTAGGTTTGCTTGCTGAACTAGAAGGTTCATTTTCAGGCATTTCATCGGCATACTCGGTAACATCTTCAGTGAACCTCTGTATGAAGCACTGGTGGTATAGCCTGCTTTCGATTTATATGTTTGGGTTTCCTTGGGTTGGTGATGTCATTTCCTATTCTTTTTCTCGGGGGTGGTAAATGGGATCCAAGTCAATGTGTTTGTTGATACAGTTCCGGTTGGAATGCATGATTCTAGGAATTCTCGCATGTGTCTCTGTTTGGCTTGTCCTAGGATGGATGTGTTGTCCCAGCCGAAGTGGTGTCCTTCCTCATCCATATGTGAAGATACTAGTGAGAGAGGGTCATGTCTTTTTGTGGCTAGTTGATGTTCATGTATCCTGGTGGCTAGTTTTCTTCCTGTTTGTCCAATGTAGTGTTTGTTACAGTCCTTGCAAGGCATTTTGTAAATGACATTAGTTTTGCTTGTTGTCTGTATAGGGTCTTCCAATTTTATTAGCTGCTGTTTTAATGTGTTGGTCGGGTTATGGACTCCCATGATGCCAAGGGGTCTGAGTAGTCTGGCAGTCATTTCTAAGATGTCTTTGATGTAGGAGAGAGTGGCTAGAGTTTCTGGACGTGTTTTGTCTGCTTGTTTGAGTTTGTTGCTGAGAAATTGGCTGACTGTATTCATTGGGTACCCATTCTTTTTGAATACACTGTATGGATGATTTTCCTCTGCGGTGCATAGTTCCTCTGTGCTACAGTGTGTGGTGGCTCATTGAAACAATGTTCTAATGCAGTTTCATTTGTGCATGTTAGGATGATTTGTGTTGTTTTCCTGTAGATGCTGGTTTGAAGTTCCCCATTGGCTGTGACATCTAGAAATGGCATGTTGTGGTTGTTTTCCTCCTCTTTAGTGAAGTTTATGCCAGTAAGGGTATTATTGAGGGTCCGGAAGGTTTCCTCTAATTTGTTCTCTCTCTGTCCTCTTGGTATTCTGGTTTCCTCCCATGGTCCAAAGGTGTTCAGGTTAGATGGATTACCCATGCTAAATTGTCTCGGGATGTGCAGGCCAGGTAGGTCAGCCATGGGAAATGCAGGGATAAAGGGATGGGGTGTGTTGCTCTTCGGAGGGTTGGTGTGGACTTGATGGGCTGGATGGCCTGCTTTGACATTGTATGGATTCTATGATTCAACTTCCCTAGCGCAAACTGTATGACATTATAACAATGGGTAGAGCTTAATGCAGTCTCCAGCATTAACCATTTCATTGCCTTATGCAACATTGACCTATCGCTTGCAATTATAAGGGAGACAGGACAGACAAATGCAACTACTCTGGTTCAAGGAGGTAGAATGACGCACTCCGGATATTCTAATGATTTGGAAGATTCATTGATCATTGCTGAATTTAACAGTGACTGGTTGGGATTTCTGTTAGACTCATGGCATGATGTCAGCTTGACTACTGGATCTAGTGAGCCTCACTGAGTATAGTTGCCCACCGGTCTGACTGCCCCCTGACCTTCCTCATATGGCCATCAATCTAACCCAATCCGACTATCCAGATCACACCAAGGCCTTTGATTCTCTCCCCGTTGCTGTCTGCCCTCGATCTCTGCCCTTCCATCCCCATCTCACCAGGAGCTTTAAGACTCCTCACCTTCAAACCTTCCCATCTAAGGATTAGGCCATTCCAGAGGGACCAGATTCAATCAGGAATACCAAGGGGACGAGCAAGCGTACGCAGGAATGTAGAGTTGAGGTTAAAAGCAGGTAAGCCAAGATTCTATTGAAGCAGACTTGAAGGGCCGAGTGGCGTATTTGCCTTCCTTGTTTGTACATTAGGATTGCTCGTTTTAATTGGTTGGCCTGGATGTCAGGCATAGCTTTCCTGCAAAATGATAAGAGGGATCCATCCACATGAGTGAATCAAAGGGATATTGGTTTAACATCTCACCTTTAAAGAGGACACTTCCAAATGTGCAGCACTCCTTCAGCAGCACATGGAAGGGTCCGCTAGGATTATGTGTCCAAATATTTGCCCAGAATTGTCTCACAACATAGATCATAGATCGTTGTACAGGCCCTTTGACCCTCGATGTTGCGCCAACCTATGGAACCAATCCAAAGGCTATCTACCCTTAACCATTCCATTTTCATCCACATGTTTATCCAATGACCATTTAAATGCCCCTAAAGTTGGCCAGTCTACTACTGTTGCACGCAGTGTGTTCCAAGCCCCTACTACTCTCTGAGTAAAGAAACTACCCCTGATATCTGTCCTGTATCTATCACCCCTCAATTTAAAGCAATGTCCCCTCATGATAGCCATTACCATCTGAGGAAAAAGGTTTTCACTGTCCACCCTATCCAACCTTCTGATTGTCTTATATGTCTCAATTAAGTCACCTCTCAATCTTCTTCTCTCTAACATTAAGCAGCCTCAAGTCCCTCAGCCTTTCCTCATAAGACCTTCCCTCCATACCAGGCAGCATCCTAGTAAATGTCCTCTGAACCCTTTCCAACGTTTGCACATCCCTTCCTATAATGCGGTGACCAGAACGGTACATAATACTCCAAGTGTGGCTGTGCCAGAGTTTTGTACAGCTGCAGCCTGACCTCGTGGCTCAGAAATTTAATCCCTCTACCAATAAAAGCCAACACACCGTATGCCTTGTTAACAGCCCTAACAACCTGGGTGGCAACTTTCAGGGATCAATGTACAACCTCTGACTCAGGGGGACTGAGGAGTCTCACGAAAGAATCTCTCATTGGCTGGCACAAACAAACTCAGCAGAGACTTGGTGTTGTATCCAGGATTCGTTAGCTTGTCAAGGAATCCCAACCATGCAAAGAGGCTGTTCAGCCCATTAAGTCTACATTAATCCTCTGAAGGCCATCCCAACCTGTCCCCGTATTTATCTAACTTGCACATGCTGAAAAATGTGTTGCTGGAAAACCGCAGCAGGTCAGGCAGCATCCAAGGAGCAGGAGAATCGACGTTTTGGGCATAAGCCCTTCTCCTGCTCCTTGGATGTTGCCTGACCTGCTGCGCTTTTCCAGCAGCACATTTTTCAGCTCTGATCTCCAGCATCTGCAGTCCTCACTTTCTCCTCTAACTTGCACATCCCTGGACACTGTGGGTAATTTAGCACTGTGGGCCAATCCACCTAGCCTGCATAGCTTTAGACTATAGGGTGAAACCGAAGCAATTGATGGAAACGTACCATTATGACACGGGGCGAACTGTCCTGCTTAATTTAAAACCAGCAACACAGAAAAGATTTACCCCGTCCAGTAATCTGTGAAAATTTGATAGGCCAAGAACTAGTTAAAGTAGAAAGTAACAACTTTATTTCTTAAAGTATAACAGAGAATAATTAACTAACAACTATTTACAAATCCTTCCTCTAACCTATCTTTTACCTTCCCTTCTATAATACTAGTCCAAAACACTCCCAATTAAGATCTACAAAGCAACACTTCTTATCTCAAAACCAGGCAGTTTTCCCTGAAGTCTTGTCTTCTTCTTCTTGAGAAGTCTGCTTCACAGGTTACTGATCGACTAAGGTACCTTTGAAGAGAGCTATTTTCTGGGCAGTATGCAGATGTCGTTGGCTTGGCAGTTCTTCCAACTGTTCAGTTTTCCCCAGTCTTATACTCCAAAGCATCGGATTGTATCATTGGCTTTTAAGCTTGTCAATATACTCAATTCAAACTTGTTTGGAAGTTGGTACTTTTTGGAGTATAATTTAAACTAATTGGCCTAATTCAAATCTGTTTTGTCATTTCCAGGCAACGTTACATTGTGTCTTATTGAGAACGCTTGGAGCTGTCACTGCTAGCTTTTACTCTCTTAAAGGTATAGTGCACCCATATCTTCATAACACCCACGTAGACACAAACATCACCTGAGGTGCTAACCAGAGAGCCACCATGCAATGCAAATCTGATGTTGGAGTTCAAAGTAAATGAACCATCCAGTTTGTATTTCATCACTGCTGACCTGCACAGGGGATATACAAATGAACTACTGTGCAGTTAGGTTGGAAAATTCTGCAGGAACCAAAGGTCAATGTAATGGCTCAACAATAACAGAATATCTTTATTGTCATTGGAGCATAGGAGATTGAGGGGTGACCTTATAGAGGTTTACAAAGTCATGAGGGGCACAGATAAGGTGAATAACAGGTGTCTTTTTCCTAGGATAGAGGATTTCAAGAAGAGGGGGCATAATTTTAAGATGAGAGGAGAAAGATTTCAAAAAGACATGAGAGGCAACTTTATTACACGGAGTGTAATGTGTGGAATGAACTTCCAGAGGAAGTGGTGGATGTTGGGTACAGTTACAACATGTAAAAGACATTTGGATAAGTTCATGAATAAGAAAGGTTTGGAGGGATATGGGCCAAATGCAGGCAGGCGAGACTAATTTAGTTTGGGAACATGATCGGCATGGACTGGTTGGACCAAATGTCTAAGGTGCTGTATGACTCTAGGTACAAGCAATTGTATGAACAACTGGTGTGAAAACTGAGGAAATCAGGGAAATAGATACACCACTGTTTCTAAACAGCCTTTACTTTGTTCTGTGTCAACATGTGGACACCCATCCATTACAGTTTAGATCAATGATGCTCAGGCCCATATTTATCGATTAAAGCCGAGGTTATAAGACAGTGCTTTATGTTCCTATCTGAAACTTGATTCGACGTGTTTGTCAAGGTTAGTGCGCAAGGCATAGCTTCTGGAACTGAGCCAAGGTGCAGTAATCCCAATTAAACTGGGCTTCTGTTTCAGAGAGAGAAATCCAGCTATTGGACAGAGGTTTCTTGTTGTTCAGCTGAGCTCAGTTTTAAGAAACTTCCATAGTATCTCCACGTCAAACAGGCACTTGTTGGGCAGATTTTTATATGGATCTTTTCTCCTGTGACTGATGCACGATTTAGATTACTTACAGTGTGGAAACAGGCCCTTCAGCCCAACAAGTCCACACCGACCCGCCACCCACCCATACCCCTACATTTACCCCTTCACCTAACACTACGGGCAATTTAGCATGGCCAATTCACCTGACCAGCACACCTTTCGACTGTGGGAGGAAACCGGAGCACCCGGAGGAAACCCACGCAGACACGGGGAGAACGTGCAAACTCCACACAGTCAGTCGCCTGAGTCGGGAATTGAACCCGGGTCTCTAGCGCTGTGAGGCAGCAGTGCTAACCACTGTGCCACCATGCCACCGTGTTCAAATAAAAGGTGAGTGGACCAATAGTCTCTGTTAGCTCACACACAAAAATCCCCCTCCCCAAGTGTCTCATGCCTAATCTATCAAATAGAAAACAGCTTCAGGAGCCTTTCCTATTGCCCTCACCTCCTGGAAGGATGGTTCAGACTTGGGCAGATAGTGGTCTATCAGGATTCGTTCGTGCTAAAGAGATCAGAAGAGCTTTAATAATGGAATCAAAATGTTCAGGCATTTTGTGAAAATTGGGCAAAATCACACAAGGTTCTCCTGCTGTGATGTAGGTTCACCTTTAAGAGAAATGGACATCAGTTAGGGAGGGGAGTTTATTTAGGACAATATAGATGCGAACAGCACTGCTTGATATTTTAGAGGTGAGAATGACATATTTTAGGTCAGTGATGTGAAGGCTTAATTTTAAAACTCTGTCAATTAACCCACAAGTTACTGGCTGGTTCCTTAATGGCTTGAGTTTTCATGGCAACAGTAATTTCAGACACATCAGATTTACAAGACGCATCCATCTCCATCAGATCCAACATTGACAGTAACTGGAGCACCAATAAAGACAGAAGCAATACCTGTAAATCCAATACCTGTGGAACCATTAGCTGCAAATACAATACCCTGTAGACCAATACCTGCAGAAGCAATGCCTGCAGAATCAATACCTGTGGAACCATTACCTGCAGATACAATACCTATGGAGCCAATGCAGGCAGGTGAAATACCTGTTGAGCCAATACCTTTGGAGAAAATGCCTATGGGACCAATACCTGCAGAACCATGAACTGCAGAGTAAATACATGGAGAACCAACACCTCAAACCAATGCCTCTACAGTCATTGCCTATAGAAACTATATCTGCAGAACCAATATCTTCAGAAACAACTCCTATGGAACCAATACCTGCAGAGCTATATCTACAGAGGCATGGTGGTCAGCACTGCTTCCTCACAGTGCTAGGGAACTTGGTTCGATTCCAGCCTCCAGTCTGTGTGGAGTTAGTATGTTCTCCCCGTGTCTACGTGGGTTTCCCTCGGGTGCTTTGGTTTCCTCCCACAATCCAAAGAAGTACAGGTTAGGTTGAATTGGCCATGCTAAATTGCCCATAGTGTTCAAGGATGTGTAGGTTAGATGCATTAGTCAGGGAGATATAGGGTAGGAGAATGGTCAGTGTGGACTTGTTGGGCCAAATGGCCTGTTTCCACACTGTAGACATTCTATGAACCAACATTTGAGGAACCAATACCTGCAGGACCATTAACTGCACAGTAAATATTATAGAGTCAATATTTCAGAACCACTACCTGCACAGCCATTACCTGTAGTATCAATAGCTGTAGAGACAATAGCTGTAGGGGAAATGCTTGCAGTGTAAATATCTGTGGAACAAGTGCCTGCTGGGCCGATACATTACAGGACTAATACCTGTAGAACCAATACTTGTACATCCAGCACTTGTAGAACCATTACCTGTGGAGCCAATATCTGTAGAACCAATACCTATAGGACCAATACCAGTAGAATCAATGTCTCCAGTGTCTTCAGCATCTCAGTAGCTCCAGAAATTTCAGTGTCCAAGAACCTCCAGGAGTCCAGAACTTCCATATCTCCAACCTCTCCAGTATTGATCTGAGAGAAGAAGCTCCTCATTATTGATTCTAGACCCTTCTACATGGGAAAACAACTGCTCAGCACCTACCCTATCAGGATGCCCTAAGAATCTTGTATGTTTCAAAAAGGTCATTTCTCATTCTTCTAAATGCCAATGAGTACAGGTCCAACAGCACAGTGGCACAGTGGTTAGCACTGTTGCCTCACAGCGCCTGAGACCCGGGTTCAATTCCTGCCTCAGGCAACTGTGTGTGTGGAGTTTGCACATTCTCCCCGTGTCTGTGTGGGTTTCCTCCGGGTGCTCTGGTTTCCTCCCACAGTCCAAAGATGTGCAGTTCAGATGAATTGGCCATGCTAAATTGTCTGTAGTGTTAGGTAAGGGGTAAATGTAGGGGCATGGGTGGGTTGCGCTTCGGCGGGGCGGTGTGGACTTGTTGGGCTGAAGGGCCTGTTTCCAAGCTGTAATGTAATCTAATCTAACCTATTTAACCACTCCTCATAATATTCGGGATTGACCCTGTGATCTTCACTGGACTGCCTCCAATGCCATTATACTGTTTCTTAAAATAGGAGTGCAAAACTGTTCACTTTATTCCAACCATGGTCTCATTAGTCCTTTTTATAGTTTTAGCAAAGCCTTCCAATTTTTCTCACTCTATTCCCTTTGAAATGAGGACCAATGTTCCATTTGCCTTGTCTACTATCTTCTGAAATTGTATGCTAGCTTTTTGTGATTTATGCACAAGGTTTCCAAGATTCTTGTCCTGTAACTTTCTGCAGCCTTGCTCCATTTAAATAATATTCAGCTCCTCTATTCTTCCTGCCAAAGTACATAGCCTCAGATTTGTCCATATTATATTCCACTCCCCAAATTTTGTCCACTTAAAGCTAGATCAGTTAACATCAAATGTTGGAAAAATGGTGGAATCAATTGTTAAGGAAGAAATAGCAGTACATTTGGAAAAGCATAATCTAATCAAGCAGAGAAACAAAAGTTACGTCTGACTAATTAATTAGTTTATCAAGGAAGTCCCAACCAGAGTTCATAAAGGAGAGACAGATATGTTTATTTGGACTTTCAGAAGGTGTTCAGAGACAAAGTACATCACAAATGGTTAAGACTAGATTCCCTACAGTGTGAAAACAGGCCAACAAGTCCACACCTACGCTCCAAAGAGTAAACCACTCAGACTCATTTCCCCCTGACTAATGAACCTAACACTATGGGCAATGTAGCTTGACTAATTCACCTGAGTTGCACATCTTTTTGGAATGTGGGTGGAAACCTATACAGACATAGGGAGAATGTGCAAACTCCTCACAAGCGGTTGCCCAAGGTCGGAATCGAACCTGGGTCCCTAGTGCTGTGAGGCAGCAGTGCTAACCACTGAGTCACCATGCCACCAGATAAGTCATAAGAAGCCATGGTGATGAAGATAGTATATTGATGTGGGTTAGCAAATTATCTAATGAGCAAGATACAGAGAGTAGGTACAAAAGTTTTCTTTTTCAAGTTGGCAACCAGTGGGGTTCCATAAGGTTCAATGCTGGGGCCACAACCATTTACAATGACAATAAAGGATATTCAGTTATTAGATTAGATTAGATTACAGCGTGGAAACAGGCCCTTCGGCCCAACAAGTCCACACCGACCCGCCACCCACCCATGCCCCTGGTGCTGTGAGGCAGCAGTGCTAACCACTGTGCCACTGCGCTGCCCTAACACTGGGGACTGCAACATTTTTTGGCCCCCAAGTGAAACAGGTCCCCTCTCCCGGCACACAGAAATGGGTAAGGCTGGTAGACCTTGTGTATTAGATTAGATTCCCTACAGCGTGGAAACAGGCCCTTTGGCCCAACCAGTCCACACCGACCCTCCGAAGAGTTATGTTCTATGTTAATGACTTGGAGGAAGGAAGTGAATGCAGTGTCAGGAAAATTGCTAAGAATGGAAAAATAATTGGAAAGATAGGTTGCTAGAGGGATACAAAGTTTACGGAGAGATATTGATAGGTGATAAGTGGGAATAAGCTAGCAAATGGAGTATAATATAGAAAAATGTGAAATTGTTCATTTTGGAAGAGAGAACTATAGAATAGAACATTGCTTAAATGAAGAAAATCTGCAGAAAGCTGTAACACAAAGGGACTTGGGAGTGCATGAAACACAGAAAGCTAGCACACAGGACCAGCAGGTAATCAGGCAGGCTAATTGAATGTTGGTCCTTATTTCAAGGGGGTAGGAGTATAAGAGAAGGGAAGTCTTATTGTAACTGTACGAGGTGCTGTCGGTCCCCTTATTGAAGGAAAGATATTGTTTCATTGGAAGAAGTTCAGAGAAGGATGATCCCGGGAAAGGAGGGATTGTCTTATGAGCAAAGGTGAAACAAGTTGGGACTCTACTCAGTGGAGATTAGAAGAATGAGAGGTGATCTCATTGAAACTAATAGGATACTCAAGGGGCTTGACAGGGTAAGGGCTGACAGGATGTTTCCCCTCATGGGAGAGTCTATAACCAGAGAGCATAGTCTCAGAATTAAAGGGCATGAATTTAAGACTGAGTTCAAGAGGAATTTCTTCTCTCAGGTGAGTCTTTGGAACGTTTTGCCATAGAAAACCGTGCGGCACAGTCCTTGCTTATAGTTACGGCTGAGGTAGAAAGATTCTTGATCAGTCAGGGAATGAAGGGTTACAGAGAAAGGCAGGAAAGTGGGCATGAGGAATGTCGGATTAGCCATGATTCTATTGAATAGCAGGGCAGGCTCGAGGGCCGAATGACCTACTCCTGTTCCTATTTCTTATGGTCTTATGGTCTCTTAACCTGTCTATATTCCTCTGTCAGCTCTTTGTGTCATCTTCATCACTTAGTAGCAATAGCCTTTCAGCCCTTGAGCTTGCTCTGCTGTCCAGTGTGAAAATAATTAAAACTCTTGAAAAATTAAGAGTCTGACTATGACAATGAATCCATTGTCAGGAAAAGCCCATCTGTTTCACAAATGTCCTTTAATGAAGGTAACTGGTCTGGCCTACATGTGACTCCAGACCCACAACAATGTGGTTGACTCTGAATTGCCCTTTGAATAATTAAAGGTGGAGAATAAACACTGACCCAGCCAGTGATGCCTCAGCCTGTACATGGATTTTAACAAAGTAACAGGTTCCCACATGCCTCAGAGGTTGAGGGTGAGCTTATGGACTCAGCACTAGAGGATGTCCAGAGGAGGGCCGATCTCCTGAACCTGTAGGAGGGAAGGAGTCTCCTGTTCTTCCTGTCGTCTCTCTCCTACATCAGCTGATAATGTCCAGCCTGGCCTCAATGCCCTCTCCCTATCCTCCTGCAGACCTAGGGGAACATCCGAGAAAGATCTCAATGTCCAAACGCTTCCATTCTGCTCCTGACTCCTGTAGGGTGTCCAATACGATGCAGTCCTAACTCATTTTAGTCTACATCCTCCAAAAGGTAAATTTTAGTGTGTGTTTTAACTCCTTTCCCAAGATTGCCTCTTGAGAAAAACACAGCTCCAAGTCTCAGTTTGGACTAAAGTTTCCTGTTTACATATTCAGTAGTCTTCCCAACTCATCCTGCTACATTCAAAGATTTAATCATGCAGGTTGGAAGAGAGATTGAAAAGACTGAGTCTATTTTCTCTAGGGTTTGGAAGAGTGAGAAAGGGGTGGAAATGTGTTGCTGGAGAAGCGCAGCAGGTCAGGCAGCATCTAGGGAACAGGAGAATCGACGCTTCGGGCATTAGCCCTTCTTCAGGAATGAGGAAAGTTTGTCCAGCAGGCTAAGATAAAAGATAGGGAATATGGAATATCTTAGTCTGCTGGACCAACTTTCCTCATTCCTGAAGAAGGGCTAATGCCCGAAACGTCGATTCTCCTGTTCCCTAGATGCTGCCTGACCTGCTGCGCTTCTCCAGCAACACATTTCCATCTCTGATCTCCAGCATCTGCAGACCTCATTTTCTCTTCAAAGAGTGAGAAAGGCACTCATTAAGTAGACAAAATACTCACAGGGTTAAACAGGGTCAATGCAGGAGGGATGGTCGGGAGTGGTACACACCCAGAGATTTTCAGAATGTGGGGAAAGACATAAAAGGTTGAGATGAAGAACAATTTCTTCCCTCAGAGGGTGAAGGAAAGTGCCTGTTGGGATGGTGGAAAGATAACAATAGCTGCCTCAGCTTCAGCAAGATGAAAGAGCTGATTATCATCATCAGGAAGGAGGGAGGATGGCATTGTCCCTAATAGCATCAATGGAGCTGAGGTGGAAGTTATCGAGAGCGTCAACTTCCGAGGAATGATGATCACCAACAACCATGTTGAAGGGGAGAAAGCGGGAGAATGGAGTTGAGAAACTATTAGCCATGATTGAATGGTGGAGCAGACGCGATGGGCTGAATGGCCTAATTTCTTCTTCTGTGACAGTTAAGAAAGCACAACAATGTCTCGTTTTCCTCACAAGGCTAAGGATATTCAGCATATCCATAACGTCCCTCACCAGCTTTTATAGATGCATCACATTCTATCTGGATCGCGGCTTTGTATAGCAACTATTCCAGGACAGAAAGAAGCTGTAGAGAGTTGTGAACACAGCACAGTCCATCATGCAAACCATCTATTGACCTCATCCATACTTCTTGATACCTTGGAAAGGCAGCCAACACCATCAAAGATCCCTCCCACCCCACTTAATCACATGAGCCCTCACTTCACTGACTAATTTAGTTCTGATATTTGATTCACAAACCTGATAACTTCAGCACCTTCATCTACCCTTCCTAGTTCTTCACCAAAGAATTCACCCATGTCAGTCAAACAAAATTTGGCTTTAACAAATCTATGCCAGCCAACACTTATTTGTTCAAATTTATCTCAACAATTCATTTGTCACAGATTTTTTTTTTGTTATTCATTCGTGGGATGTGGGTTTTGCTGGCCGGGTCAGCATTTATAGATAAGTCCCTAGTTGCCCTTGAGAAGGTGGGGGTGAGTTGCCTTCTTGACCTTCTGCAGTCTATCTGCTGTGGGTTGACCCACAATGCCCTTCAGGAGGGAATTCCAGGATTTCGACCCAGCGACAGTGAAGGAATGGAGATATATTTCCAAGTCAGGATGGTGAGTGGCTTGGAGGGGGAACTTGAAGGGTGGTGATGTTCCCACATATCTGCTGACCTTGTCCTTCTGGATGGAAGTGCTTGAGGATTTGGAAAATGCTGTCTGAGGATCTTTGGTGAATTTCTGCATCTTGAGAATAGTACACACTGCTACGAGTGGTGGAGGGAATGGATGTTTATAGATGTCATGTCAATCAAGCAGACTGCTTTGCATTGGATGGTGTCGAGTTTCTTGACTGTTACTGGGGCTGCAGTCATCCAAGTAAGGGCAAAGTATTCTATCATATTCCTGACTTGTGCCTGTAGATGGTGAACACACATTGGGGAATTGGAAGGTGAGTTACTCGCCACTATATTCCCAGCGTCTGACCTGCTCTTGTAGCCACTGTGTTTTTGTGGTAAGCCCAGTTGAGTTTCCAGTCAATGATAATGCCCAGGATATTGACAATGGGGGAATTCAGTGATGTAACACCATATTATCTTGATATTAGGCTTAGTGAGCTGTAATCATTGTGTTTACCCTTCTCACCCTTTATAAAGAGAAGTACAACATTTCCAATTGTCCATTCATCAAGTGGTACTATCCTAACTATCGAACCAGTGCTCAGAGCCTCCTCTATTTTGTCATTACCTCCTCCAGCAGCCTAAGATGCAAACCATCCCGACCCTGAGTTCTCTATTTGTGCAGTAACAAGATTTGACAGTGGTTTTCAAACTCATGAATGGGCTGCCAGGGAGAAGCTGCTCCTGCTCATAAAAGGAGCAATAATGACAGGGTGTAGAGTGAAAGTGATTTGCAAAAGAAGCAAGGGTGAAGTGAGGACAAATGTTTTCAGGTGGCAAGTGTTTGGAATGCACTGCCTGGAACTGTGGTGGAGGAAGGCTCAATTGAGGCATTCAAAAGGGGAGGGTTATTTGAATTAAAAATAATGTGGAAAGGTATAGAGAGAAAACAGGAGATTGACTTGAGGCAATGACTCTTGATTCGGCCATTGGGCATGGTGGTTAGCACTGCTACCTCACAGTGCCAGGGATCCAGGATCGCTTCTACCTTTGGGTAACTGACTGTGTGGAGTTTGCACATTCTCCCCGTGTCTGTGCAGGTTTCCTCCCACAGTCCAAAGGTGTGCAGTTTAGGTCTGTTGGCCCTGCTAAATTGCCCATACTGTCCAAGCTAGGTGGGTTAGCCATGGGAAATGCTGGGATTGGGTAGAGGGGAGGGTCTCAATAGGATGTTCTTCAGATGGTTGGTGTGGACTGGATGGGCCAAATGGCCTGCTTCTGCACTATCGGGATTCTATGATTTAAGATTAGATTACCTACAGTATGGAAACAGGCCCTTCAGCCCAACAGGTCCACACTGACCCTTCGAACAGTGATCCATTCTCCTACCCTATATTTGCCCCTGACTAATGGCACCTAACACTATGGCCAATTTAGCAATTCACCTGCTCTGCGCATGTTTGGATTGTGGGAGGAAACCGGAGCCAATCCGCACAGACAGAGGGAGAATGCGCCAACTCCACACAGACAGTCATCTGGGGCAGGGATCGAACCGGGACCCCTGGCACTGTGAGGCAGCAGTGCTGCCCCCAAGAAGCTGATACAGGTACGATGGACTGTATAGCTTGTTTCTGCACTGTAACAATTCGGTGATTCTTTCAACCTTTCCAGTAGCTCGACTTTATTTTTATCCTTTCCAGATTCAGTAACTTTCCTTACTTACTGTGACAGAGACAGCATCCTCTTTGATAATACAGACAGATGGAAGTCATTCATTTAGTGTCTCAGTCAGGCCTTCATCCTCAACATAAAGGTCTCCTTTTTAGCCCCGAATCAATCCCACCTTTCCTTCAATGACTCGATCGTAATTTATAAGCTTCTATGTTTGCTTTATCTTTTCTCCAACGCTCTTTTTACCTCTCTTCTTTTCATTTCTCTTTTGTACTTGCTGTGTTTAGTTTGGGTCTGTGGTACATTATAAGCCTGACATTTATCATAAGTCTCCTTTATCTGTGTTATTTCAATCTGTATATCTTTAGCCACCCAGGGAGTTAGAGCTTTGAAGGCTTTCCCTTTCTTTCACTGTGAGAATCTATCGTGCCTGTCCCCAAACTATCTCCTATTTGAGGCCTCTCATTAAACGTTACACTGAAAGAATGAAGTGCATGTCAAGTGTTGATGCTATCTCCATAATCAGTTATGTTCGGTAATGATAATGCGGCATAATTCAATTGAATATCACTGCAAGTGAGCCATGTGTTGCAAATCATAATAAAGTTTCCCAATTACTCAGAGCAGAGCTTGTTTTAAACTAAGCCTCAATATTATCAACCACTTCCTTCAAATTGAAGATAACACGAGCACATTTCTCAGGCAGGGTTTCACAGATTCCCGACACCAAAATTGCTGGAATGGGAAAATCTCCATGATCCCAGTGGGATCCAGCTCAGATTAGGAAGTGCATTCTAGCCTATGGTGATCACAGAGATGTACTTGTCCATGCTGACCAAATGTCGTCAGTTAATCTTGTCCTATTTGCCAGCATTTGGTCCATTTCCCTCCAAACCTTTCTATTTGTGTAGCCATTCAGATGCCTTTTAGAAGTTGCAATTGTACCAGCCTCCACCGCTTCCTCTGGCAGCTCATTCCATACACGCACCACCCTCTGTGTGAAAAAGTTGCCGCTTAGGTCCCTTTTAAATCTTTTCCCCTCTCACCTTAAAGCTAGGCCCTCTAGTTCTGGACTCCCCTACCCTGGGGAAAAGATGTTGACTATTCACCCTATCCATGATTTTATAAACCTCTATAAGGTCACCCCTCAGCCTCCGACACTGCAGGGAAAATAGCCCCAGCCTATTCAGCCTCTCCCTATAGGTCAAACCCTCCAACACTGACAACATCCTGTTGACTTGAAAAGTGAAAGTCAGCATCATACCATTCCTCATTAGAGAGAGAGAGAGAACCCTGCAGTGAGCTCAATCTGAGAGACCCCAGTAAAGGTTGAGAAGGCTGTAGGAATGAGACCACCCCAACTGGGGGCAAAGCCAAAGTCTCAGGAGGAAGACAGGTTTCAGCAAAAGGGCAGATTTTTATTCAAACAATAGCGGTTACTGCAGGGAAAGGGACAAAGGATCTTTCCCGAATCTGGCCTCGACGTGAGAACACAATCATTCCTTTCATCTGCAGCTCAGATCGGAAGAAGATCAATGACACACTTTTTACAGTAAAAGACAAAACTTTTTATTTATTTTTATACTTTCACCTCAGTTGGTACAGGAATTGAACCTGCAGTGCTGGTATCACAGCCAACTGAGCTAATGACAACCTTAGCTGGTGAGTCCTCATTAAACTGCCATAAGCAGAGTGACCACATGTAACCTATCATCAATAGTTTCGGAGACGCATAAGCTCCCTCCAATTTATTGGACCCCAGTGTTGTCCCATGTTGCCCGTTAAGCAGCATGAGGCCATCGGCTGAATGAGATGGGAAATAAGTGGGATCAATATTCCCAAACTTCCTTTCAATAAGAAGTGATGTCTGGTAAGAATTTGTATTGTTATTCATTCATGCGATAAGGGCGCCACTGGTTAGGCCAGCATTTATTGCCCATCCCTAATCACCCAGGGGGTGGTTAAGAGTCAACCACATTGCTGTGGGTCTGGAGTCACACGTAGGTCAGACCAAGTAAGGGTAAGGTGGCACAGTGGCTCATTGGTTAGCACTGCTGCCTCACAGCACCAGGGACCCAGGTTCAATTCTCCTTGGGCGACTGTCTGTGTGGAGTTTACACGTTCTCCCCATGTCTGCATGAATTTCCTCTGGGTGATCTGGTTTCCTCCCACAATCCAAAGATGTGTAGGTTAGGTAAATTGGCTATAGTGTTCAGGGATGTGTAGGTTAGATGCATTAGTCAAGGGAAATGTAGAGAAATAAGTGCAGGTGAATGAGTCTGGGTAGGTTACTCTTTGGAGGTTCGGTGTGGACTTGTTGGGCCAAATGGCCTGTTTCCACTCTGTAGGGATTCGAATTCCAATTCTTTCCTTCCCTTAAAGTTTTAGTGAACCAAATGGGTTTTCTTTCCACCTCTCCCTGTGTGTGACAATAGATTCATGGTCATTGGTGGATTCTTAACTCCAGTTACTTATTGGATTCAAATTTCACCATCTACCATGGCGGGATTTGAACCTAGGTTTCAAGGACATTACTTGGGTCTCTGGATTAATAGTCCTACAATGATACTAGTAGGCCATCACCTTCCCTTCTGGAGACTATGCCTTTGCCTTATCTATGGAACTACACCAGGGCTGACATCTATCAGTTCCATATGATATGATGTCATCACAGCATAACTCCTTTTCCATGTGTTTTGTAATGGTGCAGTTCACTCTTTATTCTATATTATCATCCAAGTTTTTAATCATCCCTCTTAAACTGGCTCAGTATTCTACTGTGTTGAAGCTGTCTCCCAACAATCCTTCGCACAGTCCTTTCCCCCTCTGAGGCTAAGGATTGTAAGTCAAGACACACTCCAGAAACTTGAAAGTGCAATCTAAATATACACCCCCAGTGCAGTACACAGGGAGTGCTGCACTGTCAGAGGTGCTGCCCGATAGATCAAACTGGAAAACCAAGGCAGATGGAAAAGATCATGCTCCACAATTTGAAAAAGAGTGGTGATCTCCCTGATGTCCTTGATGACATCAATGAATGCCAAGCCTGTGGACATCCAGAAATGGCTATTATCTCATTGTTGGTTGCAGGACCATCCGTGTGAAAACTATGTGCTGCTTTTATTACCGGACAACTGAAATAACTCCACAAAGGCCAGTATCCCATCATCAAGTCATCATTTCTTTACGCATGCATAGTACATGAGCCAGCCAGTGAACAGAGCCCCTGATGCCCCCATTTATATCTGTCAGCCAGGACTCGCTGATTGGATCAGATTAACAGCATGGATAAAGAGTGGAGCTGGGAAAAGCACAGCAGGTCAAGCAGCATCAGAGGAGAAAGACAGTCGATGTTTCAGATCGGAACTTTTCATCAGTCCTGAAAATTCTCACTGTCTCCAGATTAACAGCCCCAGTCAAGGAATTCATCTTCTCTGAGGTCCACCTGGCTGACCCTGATCCAATCACTACAACAACATCCCTTCAAGTACTTCATCAGTTGTTACATTTGTGTGGGACTTCCTGATATTGAAAATTATGTAGTATAGATATAAATCTTTCTGTTTTATTACAGCCATAGAGATGTGCAGCATAGAAACAGACCCTTCGGTCCAACTCATCCATGCCGACCAGATATCCTAAATTAATCTAGTTCCATTTGCTAGCATTTGGCCCATAGCCCTCTAAACCCTTCTTATTCATATACCTCATCCAGATGCTTGTTAAATGTTGTAATCGTGTTCTGAAGAAGGGTCACTGGACCCAAAATGTTGACTGTGCTTTCTCTCCACAGATGCTGCCAGACCCTCTGAGTTTCTTCAGCAATTCTTGTTTGTCTTTCCATTTATGCTTCCACCCCTCCAACCTGAAACACCTCGGGCAATGTTCTATATCAAGGGCACCATTCAGATGAAGTTGATAACACTTAATAAAAGTGCCCACTAATTGTGTTCAAGCCGCATTCCTCTTCCAGCTTTCTCAACATAGATTTTAACCCCATTTAACTTAACCAGCAGTCAGTGCTAGCCTTTTGAGCCTTGCAAAGTACATTTCCTTTGGAAGATGAATGATATCTCTTCATTATAATCAGCATTATTATTAATACTGGAGCGGTGAGTTATTCATTCTCAAACTGAGACAGCTTTTATTTCATGATTCTTCGACAAACCTCTTTGCCCTTGATCGTGTTAAAATGGAAATTGAGTTCGGTTCCAGCCCAGCCAGTGATTCACTCCGGCATTATTCAACCTTTGCAGAATTAACACATGATTTATTTTTGAAATATTTCCTTTAAGATTTACGTTTAAAAGTCCTTTCATGATCGAATCACAACATGAATCTCATTATTTAAATGACCAAGAGGATAGATTGTTATCGCGGATGTCTTCCAAGGTAATTATTTAAGTCCTTTTTTTTTGTAACAGGCTTCAAACAGATGTTTATTTTTGATGATTCCAATTCAGCGAGTTTAGTTTGCCCTTTTGCTAGTTTAACCAGAATGAAGGGGAGGCAATGGACTGGCAGTACGAAGGCTGGACTATTAATCCAGACACCCAGGTAATGGGGGACCCATCATGGCAGATGGCGAACCTTTAATCCAATAAAAATCTGGAATTAAGAATCTAATGATGACCATGAAAATATTCTTGATTGTCTGAAAAACCCATCTGGTTCACTAATATTCTTTAGAGAAGGAAACTGCCATCTTTACCAGGTCTGACCCACATGCGACTCCAGACACATAATAATGTGATTGACTCTTAACTGCCCTCAAGTCAATTAGAAGTTGGTGATAAGTGTTGTCCTAGACAGTGACACCTACATCCTGTGAACGATTTTTTAAAAAATCCCTGCACCCCATGAAAGAGGGGTTTTTTTCCCCCTTATTTGTCTATGGGATATAGGTCTTATTAGTAATGCCAACACTTCATTTCACTCCCCACAGGATTGAGTGGCTTACTCAGTCATCCTAGTGGCCAGAAAGGAGTCACCCACATTGCTGTGATTCTAGAGTCACATGTTGTGTGACTCATTACCAATCCTTTCAAAAGCAAAATAATAGAGAGGCGGTAGTATCATGGTAATGTCACTTGTATTAGGAATCCAGAACAAGAGGCTGATGTTCCAGGAGCATGGGTACAAATCTCGACATGGCAGATGATGAAATTTGAAATGAATAAAAAGTTGACCATTATGAGGTCAATCGTTGTCACCTGCTGTATCAATCCATCTGGTTTATTCATGTCCTTTAGAGAAGGAAATCTTCTGGCCTATGTGTGTCTGCAGTATTATGGTCGACTTTTAACTGACCTCTTGATAGTTATTGATGAGTAATAAATGCTGGCCAGTCAATGATGCCTACATCCCATAAAGGCATCTAAAGCTATTAAAGATGTAAATATCTATCTCCTCTAATCAGCCTCTGGTTTCAGTACAAAATGAGCAACATCCTTGATTGCTAATTATTTGTTTGATAATGATGGCTTTCTAAAGGATTAAACATGATTCACAATGAACCAGTAGGGAATTAATTATTTTCGCTCTCAGTTGGCCAAACCAATAACTGTAACCACCTCCAAGGAGAATGTTCTTGGAATCAGAATAATACCAGCCTCAACACTCCCTGGAATATCACGCTGTCGAACAAGAGTCCTGGAGCTAAATGGTAGGGAACCATCCAGCAAGCGAACAAGTTTGAAACAATTGAGATGGTATCCAGAGTGGAAAAATTGAGATGTTTTCGATTTGAACATTTCTTCCAGCTACAATCTCAAGGGCTACTGATCAGTGAAGAGATTGCTGCTTCCTCTGATCATCTGGTAATTTTCAAATCAAAATCAAATGTAATGATAACCACCCACAGTCCCATTCAACTGAACACATATGCACCTGCACAGTTTGCTGGGAAGGTATTGTCTCGCTCTTGTTTTACATCAAATATGATGGGCACAGCCACAAGACAATTTTATCAATAAGGAATGTGGATGGTATTATCACAAGATATATATGCATCTTTTGGGGAGTGTGTCTTTTTTTTGGTTCAGTCACGGGATGAGTGTGTCATTGTCTAGGCCGGCATCTATTGCCCATCCCTAATTGATCTGAGGGCATTAAGAGTCAACCACATTGCCATGGCTCTGTGAGTCACATGTATGTAGAGATGGCAGTTCCTTTCTCTAAAGGACATCAGTGACCCAGATGGATTTTTCTGACATTTGACATTAGATTCATGGTCATCATTAAACATTTAATTCCAGACATCTATTGAATTCAAATTTGACCATCTGCCAAGTCAGGATTTGAACCTGGGTCCCCAGAATGGTATCTGGGTCTCTGGACTAAAGTCCACCAATAATAGGCCATTTCCTCCTGTAAACTACAATCAGTTATCATCTGCTATGATCAGAGGCAATTTGTTACTCACAGAACTTGTCAGCAGTGTGCAGGGTAGATTCTTGCATGAACCATCATAAACATCTTCAAACAGTATGCGTTCCATCAAGACCTGCATCATGCATTGTGTTTGAGGGTGGCCTGCATCTGGTCTAACCAGAAGAGTATGTAATAGCAAACAAGATAAAATTTAGTGCATCCTAATCACTATGTAAATAATACAAGGATGTGTCACACAATATTACGGAAATTGTATGGAGGACCTAGTCTTAGTCAGATTCTTTCAAGGTCCTTAGTCCCTTCATCTCTCCTTGTAAGATCATTTACGTTGACTAAGTGCTTATGGATTTAGTCAAGTAATGGTCATCTCTGAAACAGGAATCAAATGCACTGTATCTAACTCCCAACAGAAGTATCTACATCAAGATTTATCTCGGTTAAAGAACCCACACTATTGTTTCACCAGTTCTTCTGTCTCCTTTGTATCTCTCTGGTGACCAGGGAGAAGAATATATTGATCAGAACTTGCTGGGCACAACAAGATTTTGAAAGGATCATGGTTGATCACAGCCTGTGGTGATCACTGACTCTGGTGAACATGTCAGATCAATATAACAGCTCGATGTGATCGCCACCTGCAGTGACCAGCACACGCTGGTTTTAATGACAAACTTTCAAAGAGGTTTGAGAATACTGATTTGATTCCTGAATATGCCACTGAATGCAAAATTTGACTTTAAGCAGCTTCAGGACCAGCTACTAACTCTCCCCTCTGTTAGTGAAAGGCCTCGACTTTGAACTGTTTTGATCTAACAAATTGTGTCTTTACATATTGTTGTAGTTCTGTTCGCCAAGTTGGAAGTTTTTGTTGCAAACGTTTCGTCCCCTGGCTAGGCGACATCATCAGTGCTTGGGAGCCTCCTGCGAAGCGCTTCTTTGATGTTTCCTCCGGTGTTTATAGTGGTCTGTCCCTGCCGCTTCCGGTTGTCAGTTTCAGCTGTCCGCTGTAGTGGCTGGTATATTGGGTCCAGGTCGATGTGTTTGTTGATGGAGTTTGTGGATGAATGCCATGCCTCTAGGAATTCCCTGGCTGTTCTCTGTCTGGCTTGCCCTATGATAGTAGTGTTGTCCCAGGCGAATTCATGTTGCTTGTTGTCTGCGTGTGTGGCTACTAAGGATAGCTGGTCATGCTAAATTACCCATAGTGCCCAGGGATGTGCAGGTTAGGGTG
>NC_057717.1:90855165-90873875 GCF_004010195.1 Chiloscyllium plagiosum | reverse complement strand
AGCTCGTGTGCTCGTTGTTGTGGTTCTGTTCGCCGTGCTGGAAGTTTTTGTTGCAAACGTTTCGTCCCCTGGCTAGGCGATATCATCAGTGCTTGGGAGCCTCCTGCGAAGCGGCAGGGACAGACCACTATAAACACCGGAGGAAACATCAAAGAAGCGCTTCGCAGGAGGCTCCCAAGCACTGATGATGTCGCCTAGCCAGGGGACGAAACGTTTGCAACAAAAACTTCCAGCTCGGCGAACAGAACCACAACAACGAGCACCTGAGCTACAAATCTTCGCACAAACTTCTTTACATATTATCCAGATCAACAGATTAAAGTGCCAGTTATGTTAACAAATAGGGCCAGTGTAGAATAGGATGCACAGGCTCCGTCTCAGAGGCTGGGGGCACGATCACTGCACCCCAACAGTACAATATTGCTAATCATCCTCTTCAAACAGCTTTTTGAAGAAGCTATTATCTTCAGAGAGATGGGACTTGAACCTGGGCCGACCACTGCATACAAAAGCCTTAGGAACACAGTCTGCCAGCAACATTGACCATGATGGGGATTGACCCCACAACTGTAGTATTATAAGCATACTGCGCTAGCTACCTGAGCTAAGCAACTAGTATGACAGGTAAAAGCACTCAACACAGCTTTGAAAAGCTGATTCAATCACTGCACTTGGTAAATACTTGACTGGATTCTATTCTCATCACCTCCAAATAGATTTTCCAATTCTGACTCTTACTCCTTCCTGTGTTCTTACAACATTAGAAAAAAAGCATTGATGCAGAGGAAGAAAGCCCCAGAAGGCAAAGTGAATTGAAATCATCTCGTTGAGTACAAGTCACCATGCAAAAGATGAAGGGTTAGAAAATCAATGATTGCATACCATCAGATCATTACAGCATCGATCAAGACGAGTGGCTTTTATACTAATGCAAAAGGCATGAGAAGTAAGGGTTACGGAAAAACTGAGAAGACAAGTATAATTGGCTGAACAGAGACAGGATTAAGGCTGAGGGTGGGCAGACATTTTAGAGAGCTGGATCTGCATTCTATATGAAGGACAATGATGTAGGCTGGTGGCTGGGGGGATGCTTTCTTCCAAGAGTGGAATTGATAGCAATCAAAAGTAATTAGTTAATCTGAAATGAAGGGAGATTTGATTCAAATTGGTTGGAAAAACCATCTATGCTTGAGGACAGGGCTGACATCAGAATAACGACATAACAAAGGTATGAAATGAAGAAATTGAACCAAAATTATTTCTGTGATAATAAAGTGTATTGGAGAATCAAACAGGGGACAATTTAAACTACATTTAATCACACTGAAAGCAACAAGAGAGGCTGGTAACTTCACAGAGTCAGTGTACAACTATGCTGAATGGGACATTGCAAATGTACTTTCTCCTATGAACGTAACCTTAACTGCACCTTTGAAATCAGTGAATATGGGAGTGTCGGGAGAGCGTGAATCTGTCTCCAGTCCAGGTTTTAACTGACTATGTCTTACCTTGAAGTTGTAATGGTAGGAATATTACATTGTCTCTTACCTTGAGGTTTTTTTTCCCTTCGGTAAAGCAAACTAATTGAAATGTTACTTTGTACTTAATTTGTTTACTAACTTATTTAACTTACTAAGGTAAGGTGGTCATGCATCTTTCAGTAGCTGCACAAGTTCAACCACATTAGTTTGGACTTGTATGAGTTGCTGAATTAAATCCACATAACACTGCCCATTTTATTAAATTATGAGACAATGCAGAGATTTCATTTGCTGGTGGCACGTTATGTATTATATATCTTGGACCTAGGAATGGGGTGACATGATCTCCCCTTGTGTAAGAGGAATTCATTTAGAATATCCACTTTAAAATGTCGACTTGATTTTTCCAGCGCGTGTTCTGGCTCTTTCTACGATTGGGTTTATTCTCCTCAGCGTCCAAACTGAAGCTTAACCATGTGAGCACTGTCGGTATAGTTCAGTCAACACATTATCAAACACAGATCAATTAAACCATTGAACACTACAGTACGATGTTCCAAGAAGTTTATATAACGGCCAGAGGATTGAAAGACCCAGGAAAACGGTAAAATAGACCACCAGCAATAGCAAATGAGAGGGTCCAAGCAAATATATATTACACAAGTCCTTGCTCGTTGAAGTAGAAAGATGGGTTTTTGACTAGTAACATTAATTGATTTCAGAAATACCATCAGTGAGGTCCAACAATAACTTGCATTAAATGGCAGCTTTTGGTAGTCAGAAGCACAAAGAAAACTGTCAAAGCAGGTGGCATTCACCCAACTGTTGCTTAAAGAAAGAAATTATGTTCAAACAGGAGAGTGAGATGGTGAGGTGGGATAACAGGAGGCTGAAGGTATGACTGCCAATTCTGGACCAATTCAAAATCATGGGGGAGGGGGACAGAGGATTTCAGAGGATGGTAGAGGGATGAGGAGTGAGGCTGCAGTGGGAGTTGAATGAATCGCTGGGGACATTTTTGAGGGCTTAAACCAACAAGATCATGGATGAAAGGAACCTGGTGCAAGGGACTGACAAGGTAATGGGTTACTTGTAGATGTCTTTCAGTATCTGGAGCGGTGGAGCTTCCATTCAGAGATCATGGCCCCACCTTTAATATCGGTTGGACATGCTTTCTCCGAGAGTGTTCATTTATTCATGTGATGTGATGCTTACTGGTGTGACATGCAATGGGGCCCATTGCCAAATTGCTCTCGTAAGAGTCAACCACTTTGCTGTGGGTCTGAAGTCACAAGTAGGCCAGACCTGGTATACATGATGTGGAGGTGCCGGTGTTGGACTAGGGTGGACAAAGTTAAAAATTACACAACACTAGGTTATTGTCCAACAGGTTTATTTGGAAATACTAGCTTTCAGAGCACTGCTCCAAAACCTAGTACTTAGAATACTGAACATAGACCATTACAGCGCAGTACAAGCCTTTTGGCCCTCAATGTTTCAATGACCTGTGGAACCAATCTGAAGCCCATCTATCTGACAATATTCTATTTTCATCCATATGTTTATTCAATGACCATTTAAATGCCCTTAATGTTGGCTAGTCTACTACTGTTGCAGTCAGGGTGTTCTACACCCCCAGTACTCTAAGTAAAGAAGCTACCTCTGACATCTGTCCTATATCTATCACCCCTCAGTTTAAAGCTATGTCCCCTCATGCTAGCCATCACCACCACCATTTCCAAATAAACCTGTTGGACTATAACTTGCTGTTGTGGGATTTTTAACAGGCCGAGTAGCAGAATTCCTTCCGTAACGGGCATCATTATGGTGAAATAAGACCCTTATGGTGCATTATGATGATATAACTGATCCCTGACATCCATAAATTGGAAGGATACTGGTCTAAAAATGAAGAGAGATGTCTTTGAGGCCTCTTAGAGGCAAAAAACTTCCATAACATTTCAGAAATATTTAGATGGACACTTGCGATGGCAAGGCATACATGGCTATAGGCCAAGTACTGGAAAATGGGAAAAGAATACAGCAAAGCTTTTTAATAACCAGCACCTTTGGGGCCTGTTGATCAAGAGGTATGCATAATCAATGTAAAAACATATGTTGTGTAACAGAAATGTAATGCCAGGAGTGTGTACATCACTGTTATACTTTATTTACAGCATGAATCACTTAAATAATAATGCAACTTCTGGTACTTGAGGTGTATAACTTTTGCCATTCAATGGTTCATAAGGTGCCAGTTAAAACGAAGTTTGCTGTAATTAGGTATTTTTGACCAGCACAGACTCAATGGGCTGAAAGATCGTTTCCTGTCCTCCGACTCAATGACACCGCAGAGCTGTATTTGACAACTAACACATACAGATGAAAATAAAGGAAAGTTGCAGTACATGACGAGTTGAAGAGCCTTTCTTAGAGATAAGGAGCAAGTGGCCTCAGTACATGTGCAGGCGTTCACAGTTCGAGATATCACAGACTGGGTGTCTCGATGGCTGAAAGCACAAGATAGAGCAGTTAATGAATCAGATGGGATTCTCCCAACATTGGATAGAATGGTTACTATTCCTGAGATTTCTTCGATGATTTCACTTAAATCGCTATGATGGGAAATGCCCCAAGAGCATTCGCTCGGGCCTCTACATTGCTAACACTGTGACTTTACCATTGCAATGCCGCTTCGGCAGTTACCAGCAGCTGGAAGATTGTGGTTTCACCCCACTGTTCCTGCAGCTCGTAGGAGAAAATCTCAGGGCTGATCTGACAAGCCGAGTCAGAGAGGGTAAATAAACAAACAAGTCGGACACCTCTTGCTTTCAGACCTAGATAAGTGCTCTGACAGCTATTCCAATATACAAGAATCGGACACAGATACTCCCACAATTACATGTATTGAAACACAACTCGAATTCATAGGAGCAGTGACCTGACCTTGTCAAATGCTGGCAGCTCCTTCACTGAGGGCAAGGACTGAATACAAAGCATGCATTAATTAGACTCAATTGTGATCTTTCTGAAGTGTCTGTTGTTCAACGATTTATTCTACCTCACGCATGAGCTGTTTTAGAAAAATTAATTACCAAGCAATGATGTTAGGAGTGTATTTACAAACACTGCATTCCCTTTAAACAAGTGTTTTAACACAGGAATGGAAGATCTGAAGAGACAAAAGGTTCAGGAAGTCCAGAGCCTGACCTAGAAAGTTTTTCCTTGGAAAGTTTAGCTACAAAGTCCATATTCCAACAAAGAATGATTATCACTTTGTTCTTTTTGAGGATGCATTACGCTTCACTGCCTTCCTTATGCAACGTCACTGAAGAGTTATTCTAACTTTGCTGACTTTTACTCTCACCCACAGTCTCATGGTCAGGTGAGTCACCAGCTTAACCACAAGGTGATAGGGTTGGGTGTTGGTTAGGGTTAGGATTAGGATTAAGGATAGATATATGGATAAGAATTGGTTTAGGGTTAGGGTTAGGGTTAGTTTTAGGGATAGATATAAGAATAGGAATAGGGTTAGAGATAGGGTTAGGATTTGAGTTAGGAATATATATATATATGGATAGGGAAAGGGGTACAGTTAGGGTTAGGGATACTGATAGGGATAGGATTAGGATTAGTGTTTAGGTTGGGATTAGGATTTGGGTTATGGATTGTGATCATGTTAGGGTTAGGTTTAGAGCTGGTGTTAAAGTTAGGGATGGGTTAGGGTTAGAGCTAGGATTAGGGATAAGCTTATTGTTGGCTTATGGCTGGGGTTAAAGTTAGGTAAGGGTTAGGGATAGAGTTTTGGTTAGGGATAGGGATAGGGATAGGGTTAGTGATAGGGATAGGAATAGAGTCTGATTTGATTTGATTGATTTATTGGCACATGCTCAGGAGTGCAGTGAAAATGTTTGAGCCATATAGATCAATTATAGTAAGCAAAGATATAAGATCAAAAGTCTTCCACAGCAGTACACAGGTTACATTGGGAGAAAGTGAGGACTGCAGATGTTGGAGATCAGAGCTTAAAAAGTTGCTGGAAAAGCACAGCAGGTCAGGCAGCATCAAAGGAACAGGATGAATCGACGTTCTTCAGGAATGACAGGTTACATTGCACAGGGCGTGTGTTCGGCAAGATCAGCATTATTTGAGACTAGACAGTCCATTCATCAGTCTCATAACAGGCAGGAAGATGCTGTTCCTGAACCTGCTGGTGCATGTAAAGAATGCCCACAGTGTGGAAACAGGCCCTACGGATCCACACCGACCTTCCAAAGAGTATCCTACCCCAATCTGTTCCCCATAACTCTACCTTTTTACCTCACTTAACCTACACATCCCTCAACATTATGGGCAGTTTAGCATGACCAATTCACCTAACCTGCACAAATTTGCACTGTGGGAGGAAACCAGAGTAGCTGGAGGAAGCCCGTGCAGACACGAGGAGAATGGGTAAGCTCCACAGAGATAGTCCCCAAGGATGGAATTGAACCCGGGTCTCAGGTGCTGTGAGGCAGCAGTGCTGATGACTAAGCCACTGTGCCTCTTTAAGGCTTCTGCACCTTCTGGTCAACAGAAGAGGTTGTACGAGTCATTCCAGGGTGTGGTGTGTCTTTGATGATGTTGGCAGCCTTTCGGTGCCAGTGAGCCACATAAATAGATTCCATGGACGGAGGGTGGACTTCCATGACGGTGAGGGCTGTGCACACAACTCTCTGTAGCTTCTTACGGTCATGAGCAGAGCGGTTGCCGTACCAGACTGTTCTGCTCCTGGAGAGTGTGCTCAGACATGCCAAATTTCCTGAGCCGCCTAAGGACGAAAAGGCATTGTAGTGTTTTCTTGACCATCACGTCCATGTGCGAAGTCCAGGACAAGTTGTCGATTATTGTCACTCCTAGGAACTTGGTGCTCTCCACCCTCTCAACCTCAGTTCCATTGATGTAGATTGGGGCATGATCTCCTCCTTTCTTTCTGAAGTCAATGATCAGTGCTTTGTTGTTGCCAACATTGAGAAAGTGGTTGTTCACCACGTCACCAAGCCTTCTATATTTTGACTCATCATTGTTAGATATTCGTTCTCCTACGGTGGTGTTACTAGCAAACTTGTAGATGGTGTTCATTTGGAATTTGGCAACACAGTTGTGGGTGTACAGGGAGTACAGTACCAAGCTGAGGACACCTCAGTATTCAGTGTTATTGTGGAGGAGGTGCTGGTGTCTATCTTCCCAGTCTTTGTGTCAGAAAGCTGAGGATCCAGTTGCAGAGGTGGAACTCAGACCGAAGGTCACAGAATGTTGAGATCAGTCTGGAGGGAATAATGCTGTTGAAGGTGGGGCTGTAGTCAATGAGTAGGAGTCTGACGTAGGTCCCCGTGCCCAAATGTTCCAGGGATAAGTGCAGGGCTAGGGATATGGCATCTACTGTGGACCTGTTACATCAGTCGGTAAACACTAGGGCATCAAGGCAGGCTGGGATACTTGAATTGATGTGGACTATGACCAGCCTCTCAAAGCACTTCATGATTATGGAGGTCAGAGTGACTGGATGGTAATAATTAAGGCATGTTGCATGTGATTTCTTTTGGTACCGGGATGGTGATGGTCTTCTTGAAGCAGATAGGGACTTCAGTTTGTAGGAGGGAGAGATTGAAGATGTCAATGAACCCGTCTGCCAGTTGATCTGCACAGAATCTAAAGTGCTTAGTCGGGGACAATATTGGACCTGTTCCTTTCTTTGGGTTGACTCCGAAGAAGACGTTTGCAGCAGTGATGGAGAGAACAGATATGTCCAGAGCTGTCAGGGTAGGTGACATCGCGCCACTGGCATTCTGCTTGAACCAACCATAGAAAGCATTGAGCGCATCAGGAAGGGATCTGTCTTTGTCCACCATCTTGCTCTGCTTCATGTAATGTTGTTTAGACCTTGCCACAGACAGTGGGAGTCTGTCTGGTTGGTTTGGGCCTTTAACTTGGTCCGGTACTGCCTCTTGGCATCACTAATGGCTTTGCAGAGGTCACATCTGGATTTCCTGTATCAGTATTGGGGTGGCACGGTGGCCCAGTGGTTAGCACTGCTGCCTCACAGTACCAGGGACCTCAGGTGACTGACTGTGTGGAGTTTGCACGTTCTCCCCGTGTCTGCGTGGGTTTCCTCCGGGTGCTCTGGTTTCTTCCCACAATCCAAAGATGTGCGGGTCAGGTGACTTGGTCATGCTAAATTGTCCATTGTATTAGGTGCATTAGTCAGGGGTAAATATAGGGGAGGGGAATGGGTCTGAGTGAGTTACTCTTCAGAGGGTCAGTGTGGACTTGTTGAGCCAAATGGCCCATAGGGAGTCTAACCTAATCTAATCAATCTGGGTCAACCAACTTGAATGCTACTCTCCTGATCTTCATGATTTCCTGGTTCATCCAAGGTTAAGGGTTGGGGAACACTTGGATTGATTCTTTGGTACACAGTCCTGCACAGATTTGCTAATGCAATCTGTGACGGTGGTGGCGTACTCATTTAGGTTTTCCACTGAGGACTTGAACGCGGTCCAGTCCACCGAGTCCAAGCAGTCCCAGATATATTCTTCCACAGCCTCGGAGCAGCATCGCATTTACTTTTGTGAAGGGTCCTCCCATTTCAGCTTCTGCTTGTAAACTAGGAGGAGGAACATAGCGCTGTGATCTGGTTAGGGTTAGGATTAGGATTAGGGATAGGGTTAAGATTGGGGTTAGAGTTAGGGATAGATATGGGGTTAAGGTCAGACTTAGGGTTGGGGTTACAGTTAGGTAAAAATAATCACTGCAGGTGCTGGAAACCAGAGTCTAGATTAGCCTGGTGCTGGAAAAGCACAGCAGTTCAGGCAGCATCCGAGGAGCAGGAAAATCGATGTTTCAGGCAAAAGCCCTTCATCAGGGATGAAGGGCTTTTGCCCGAAACGTCGATTTTCCTGCTCCTCGGATGCTGCCTGAACTGCTGTGCTTTTCCAGCACCATTCTAATCTAGACTGTGGTTACAGTTAGGTCAGCGTTAGGCTTAGAGTTAGGGTTAGGATTAGGGAATAGGGATAAGGTCAGGGAAATGGATCTGGTTAGGGTTAGAGGGTTTAGAGTTAGGGATACGGATAGTGATAGGGACACCACTGCCTTTCCCATTTTATATGAATAAGCTAAAAAGTGGGCGAGATACCATTCCAAACCTTGGGAATGATCCAAAATTTGGAAGGGTTTGTGAACTGTGCGGGCGACAGTGATAAATTTCAGGGCAGTACAGACAGCTTGGTGCAGTGGGCGGACAAGTGACTGATGAAATCTAATCGTAGCAAGTGTACAATGATTCACTTTAATCGGAAAAGTGAAGCAAGGCCTAAAATAATGCATTCAACTCTGCAGGGAATGCGGGAGTAGAGGAATCTGACTATGCACAAACCACTGAAGGTGGCAGAGCAGTTTGAGAAAGTAATTAATAAAAGAACAGGCTATCCCGAGGTTTATAAATAGAGAATCGGAGTGCAAAAGCAAAGAAGTTATGACGAGGCTGGTTTTGCTTCAACTTTGTGGTCACCATACTTCAGCAAGCAGGATGCAGAAAAGACATGCAAGAATCGCTCTAGGCATGAAGGCTTTCATTCGCATGGTTGGAAGATTGGAGAAGATTAAAAGAAGATTTGACAGAAGTTGTTCAAACTCTGAAGAGATTGGTCATTGTCATGAGGGCAGAAGCTGTTACAATGGCAGATGGACCAAGAGCCAATGGGCACCAATTTAAAGTACTTGTGAATGAAAAGATGGCACCATGAGGAAATCTGTTTAAGACTGTAACACACAGGAGGCGGCACGGTGGCACAGTGGTTAGCACTGCTGCCTCACAGCGCCAGAGACCCGGGTTCAATTCCCGCCTCAGGGTGACTCTCTGTGTGGAGTTTGCACGTTCTCCCCGTGTCTGTGTGGGTTTGCTCCGATTTCCTCCCACAATCCAAAAATGTGCAGGTTAGGTGAATTGGCCATGCTAAATTGACCGTAGTGTTAGGTGAAGGGGTAAATGTAGGGGAGTGGGTCTGGGTAGGTACGCTTCGGCGGGTCGGTGTGGACATGTTGGGCCGAAGGGCCTGTTTCCACACTGTAAGTAATCTAATCTAATCTAATAGGAGCAGAAGCAGGCCATTCAGCCCATTGAATCTGTTCTACCATATAGTGAGATCATAACAGATCTGATAATCCACTTTCCTGCCTTTTCCCCCATAACCCTTCCTGAATAAAAATCTGTCTGTCTCAGCCTTGAATATACTTAATGATCCAGCCTCAATAACTATGTGTGCTAAAGAATTCCACAGACTCATTTGTCTCTAAGAGAAGAAATTCTTCCTCATCTCTGTCGTAAATGGGTGACCCCTTGATCTGAGATGATGCTCTCTGTTCTTTAGCTCTCCCAGAAAGACCAGTCTGCATCTACCCTGCCCTAAGAGTTTTGCACATTTCAATAGGGTCACCACTCATTCTTCTGAATCCCAATGAGTACAGCTCCAACCTACTCAATATCTCCTCATAAGACAGTCCCTCCATACCCGGTGAACCTTCCCTGGACTATTTCCAATGCTAGTATATATTTGATAAGATAAGAGACATGTACTGTTCTCCAAGCATATTCTGGCCAGACACCCAGGTTCAACTCCAGACACAGACGACTGTCTGTGTGGAGTTTGCACATTGTCCCTGTGTCTGCATGAGTTTCCTCCAGGTGCTCCGGTTTCTTCCCACTGTCCGAAGTATGTAGATTGGCCATACTAAATTGCGCATAGTGTTCAGAATGTGTCGGAGGGTTAGGTGCACTAGTTAGGGGAAATGTAGGATTACAGGGATAGGGTGGGGCATAGGTCTAGGTGGGATGCTCTGTGCAGGATCGATGTGGACCCTTGAGCTGAATGGCCTGCTTCCATACTGTTGGGCTTCTATGATTCTCTGATTTAATTCTCCATTTGCTGAGTGGCTATTAATAAGAATGTGCCAAGTAAAAGTGTGATGGTGCATTTTCAAAAAGGGAATTGGTTAGTCTTTGGGAGCTAAAGCTCACTCAGGAGTTCCATCTTGCTGAGGCAACATGCGGTTTAGCATGCATGTTGTAGCCCAGAGCCATTGTTAGTGGTGATGAGTAGGTTTGTGTTAATCAAATACTGACCAGTGATCTCCCCCACTCTTACCAACCACCATTGGCATGTGTGAATGATGACTCATTGTGACTTGAACTCTACAATGAGCAACACGGTAAAAAGCTTCAACTGCTGCCACAATCCAGCACCATACTTCAAGAAAAACAGAAATAAAAAGGCCGAGTTGGAAGCAAGTCCATCTTTGCTCTGCCATCTCCACCGTGAGTCCTGAGCATAGAGCTGGCCGACCAACTGCACCCGCACTGCCACCGAAGCCAGAGTCACCACTCTTCAGACTCCATCTTTTAGTCATTGGGCCCACCATGCCAGATCCACACTCACCCCGCAACCAGGAGATCCCTTTTTCAGGCCTAAAACTACCGTGGCCTGCCACCACCGGCTTGCCAATGTCTGGAGTGCCTGCTCTGGGCATGTCACACCGCCTCTGCTTCAGACACCACCTCATCGATGCCTGCTGTCCCCGCTCCAGGCCTACCACGACCAGGAGTCCTTGGTTCCACCACCAGGCCAGGCCACTGCCTCAACAAGAGTCCCGCTCCGGCCGCTCCCCTCCACAATGTCACCTCCTCTGTCAACAGGAAGAAGACAAAGAAAGATAACAAAGAAGCCAAAAAGGGGAAGGAAAGAGGTTGGGGGGGAAGTGGCTACGGGCCCAGGAGCCCAAACGCTGCCTACATGCCAGCACCACCACCTTGTATTATATTGGGAGGATTTGCAGGTTGCCTCTGTTTGCCCACATTATGAATGCATCTCTCTTGGTCATGAATCCTGGGGTAGAATTAAAATCCTGAGTTTTTGGATTGGAGGCCACTGTGCCTTCGGATCTCAATTCAAGAAGTGTTTGATTAGGAGAATATGGTGGAGGAATGGGATAATTAATGTTACATCTCACTGGGGGTAATGCACTGGAAATCAAGTTCCCAAGTCATCAAAAATTTAAAGACTTTAAAAAGTGCTCAAAATTCCCCAATTTTCCTGTCTTTTTGAACTAGGGTTTATGCATTTAACAAGAATTGCTATTTATTATAGGTAAGTAGGTTCTAGCTACAGATAAACAATTATGAGCCCTTCAGCTTATAACTCTATGGGTTAAATTTCTAATCCTTTATAATCTTCTGCTTTCAAACACAAAACAAAATCAAACAGAAACAGAAATGGGTAGAAAAACAATTCAGCAGTTTCTGTTCGCAGGGTCTGCTGAGATGGCTCTTGTACCGATCAGAGTATTGTTTCTCAGTCTTCCTTCTCCAGATGCTTTCAATTGTTTGCACGAGTCACAGGGTGGCTGGTTCACAATCATAAAAGGTCTCAGACATCTTAATTAAAAGTCATAGTAATGACTGAAGGAAGAATAAATTGATTTTCTTCAGGATTAAAGTGGGTTTTGCAGCATACACAGTTCCTGAGCTGGTGGAGATCTGATAGCTTCTCACCTGCTGGCAGCAAGACTTCTTCTTTCCTGAAGATGAGCCATACCAGACCCAAAAGATTAACTCTGCTTCTCTCTCTACAAATATTGCCAAACCTGCTATGCTCCTTCAGCATTCTCTGCTTCTGTTTCAGATTTCCCACTTCTGCCTTTTGTTTCATTCATTCATTCATGGGATGAAAGCGTCACTGACGAGGTCAGCATATATTGCCCAGCCCCAGTTGCTCAGAGGACAGTTAAGAAGTAATCACATCTGGAGTCATATGTAGGCTAGACCAGGTAAGGATGGCAGTTTGCTTCCCTAAAAGACATTAATGAACCAGATGGGTTATTCCTGTCAATCAACAATGGATTCGTGGCCATCATCCGACACTGAATTCCAGGTTTTATTTCATTTAATTCAACTTTTACTATCTGTAGTTGCAGGATTTGAACCTGTGCGCCTCAAATATGACCAAGGTGTCGAGATGTACAGAACAATCTCTAGGCCATTACTTTTCCTTTTGCATTAATTTTAGCTGTGTTAACTGTGCTTACAATGAGCATCGGGTTACTTGCCCTCAAAAACGTGCAGCAGGGCTTGGTTTTTAAAACGATTCTTTTCCCGTTTCATTCCACAATCAACAATGCAGAAAAATGACAGGTCATCACAGATCGGATAGGCCAAATGGTCTCCTTCTATGTTGCAATCACTCGATGATACTATGTACTTCACTGGTGCTACTTGGATTGATAGAAGGGGTGGTAAGAAATATATCATTTGGTCGCTCTCAAGTGACCCACTGCTGGAAAATGCACCTATTTCCTGAGGCTAAAATGGTCAAAAGCTGCTTGCCCATTATTAGACTCAAGGACAGAGACTGAGGAGTGTTGGAAGGTGGACCCAGCACCTTGGGAATTGTATTATAGTGATGCTTCTTCGACAGAAAGAAGGGTTTTTCCGAAGAGAAATTGGCTTTCATAAACTGGCGCGATGAGTGGGTGGATTATAGACTCTTGTGTTAAAGTTGTTAGCTGTTAATATTGCCAGCGGGAATGGAAACATTGCTTTCTTTATCATAAAATAGTGTTCTTTTCCAAGATACAGAGAAAGAAAAATCTTTATTCTCACAGCGTTAGAGAGGGAACCAGACAGAAGTTGAGTGTTGTAATAATTCTATCAGTGATTGACATGGTGACATTCGCCTACACACAGATTGACAGACATTGCCTGCAGTACATGCAGGAGCCTCTGATCAAAACAGAATTGCTCCCTAATCTTATCAGCGTTTGTTTGGCTAATACCTTTCTGCTTTGGGCCCCTGCAATTGTTTGTTCGCGAGCCGTTTATTAATTTGAAGTTTTGCAGGAGACAAAGAGGCTGACGGAGGCCTGCCCTATCAGAGATGGAATTCTGGCCTCTGTTGAAGATTTTTTTTCTCAGCTGGGCAATTTCTTCTCCAGCTCAAGCTCTGCAAGCTGTTGTGATGAAATCTAATAGCTGCCCCGAGGTTGACGTCATCGTGGATGCTGTGACATGCTTCAATTTCTTTTCCCCCACTTTATCTCTCTTTCTCAGCTTTCTCTTGTTTACAATCTCCCTGCCCACAAGGTGCGAGCGCCCTAACAGACTGTGGGCTCTGTGTCTGCCAGGTGCTTTCTGGTGTTTAGATTAGAGTGGTGCTGGAAAAGCACAGCAGTTCAGGCAGCATCCGAGGAGCAGTAAAATCGACGTTTCGGGCAAAAGCCCTTCATCAGGAATACAGGCAGAGTGTCTGAAGGGTTTCCAGAATCTGCAGTCATTGTTTTTACCTGGGTGCTTTCTGGTGAGTTGTCCTGCCCATTTGAACTGCATCTGCCCACATTGTGGGGCCAGTCCTCCAGGGGCAACATAGAGTCATAAAGAACCGAAACAGACCATTCCGTCCAACTTGTTCATGCCAACCAGACCTTTGTTATTCACCTTGTGTATGCTCTTCATGATTTTATAAATTAAGAGGCAAATTCAGACTGGCACCGCCTGTTCCAGGGTACTGATAAACCGAGGTCGGTGGGTGGGTGGGAAAGGGGGGTTGAATGTAAAATACCTCATAGCATAATTTATAGGAGAACAGAGAAGTTTCCTCAGTGCACTGGGATCAATATTTATCCCTCAATTAAAACAGATTAACATTAACACTGGTATGAATGACAGTGTGGTTTTTTGCAGACTCTTCATGTGTGGAAATATGATCCTGCATTTTGTACAGTGCAGACATTTCAAAATACCTCAATGCCTTGAAAGCACTTTGGGAAGGGTGTACAAAGCATTACTGACAGTCCATGTGATGTGAATGGGTTTTGTTCTGGATGCTGTTTGCAAGTCGATTTATACGTGAGTTGGAGCACAGTGCAGAATGATAACCATTCGTAAGCACAGGAAATGTTAATCTTTCCGATCTTTAAAATTGCACCCTTGTATGGGATCGCATTCAGAAGTATGAGTTTGGAAAGGCAAACTAACGCAGGACATGCATATTATTGGTAAGTTCCTGAGGAGTGTTGCCAAACAAAAGGACCTTGGAGTGCAGGTTCATAGTTCCTTGAAGATGGAGTTGCAGATAGACAGGGCAGTGACAAATGTGTTTGGTATGCTTGCCAATCTATTCAGTGTAGATTAGATTCCCTACAGTGTGGAAACAGGCCCTTCAACCCACCAACCCTCCAAAGAGTAACCCACCCAGACTAATGCACCTAACACTACGGGCAATTTAGCATGGCCAATTCACCTAACCCGCACATCTTTGGACTGTGGGAGGAAACCCACGCAGACATGGGGAGAATGTGCAAACTCCACGCAGACAATCACCCGAGGTTGGAATCAAACCTGGGACCCTGGTGCTGTGAGGCAGCAGTGCTAACCACTGGTGCCCTACTATATTGAGTATAGGAGTTGGGAGGTTATGTTGCAGAACATTGGTGAGGCCACTTTTGGGATTAAGCTTCAATTCTGGTCTCTCTGCTATTGGAAAAATGTTGTTAAACTTGAAAGAATGCAGAAAAGGTTTACAAGTCCAGGGTTGAAAGGTTTGAGCTATAGGGAGAGGCTGAATAGGCTGAGACTACTTTCTCTGGAGTGTAAGAGGCTGAGGGCTGACCTTATAAAGATTATGACGGGCATGGATAGGGTGACTAGCCAAGGCCATTTTCTCAGGACGGGGAGGTCCAAAACTAGAGGGCATAGGTTTAAGGTGAGAGGAGAATGACATAAAAAGGATCTAAAGGGTAACGTTTTCACACAAAAGGTGATGCATGTATGGACTGAGGAAGTGGTAGAGGCTGGTACAATTAAAACATACAAAAGGCATCTGGATGGTTATGTAAATAGGAAAGAGTTTAGAGGGGTATGGGCCAAATGCTGGCAAATGGAACTAGATTAATTTAGGATATCTGGTCAGCAGAAGTGCCTGTTTCTGTGCTGTACAGCTCAATGACTCTCTGACATTCGCAAGTTGGCTGTTCGTAATTGGGGACTGTCGATATATAAAAGCAAGCCTTACGGTTTTGTTCTTTTGTATGCATGCTCAGTTCATCAAGCCGATGCCTCTGATTTAGAAGCCACAGCTTAAGATCCTACAGGAAGACTTCAGTATATAATCCAGGCTGACCCTCCTGGATATAATCAGTATATAATCCAGGCAGTAACATGGGAGAGGCCCTAAACCAGTCCTCCATGCTCCTTCTCAAATGACCACCAAAGGTCGCTCTTTTAAAAGAGAGCAGGACTGTTCTGATTGGTGTCCTGGCCAATCGTTACTCTTTTGACATCAGATTGATGAGCCAATGCTTTGTCTTCCATTCATTGCTGTTCATGGAGTCTTGATGGTGATGGTGATAGTGTTGCTGGATTCATAACCCTGGCTCATGTTCTGGGGACATTGTGGCCACTGTGACTGCCAAAGTTCAAGTAAAACTCAAGCAGTAAATGTACAATACAAAGCTTATCTCAGTTAAGATGGTCTTAACTGTCATTAATTGTAAAAAACCCATCTAGATTATTAATGTCCTTTAGGGAAGGAAATCTGGCAGCCTTGTCTGGTCTGGCCTATATGTGACAGCACTGTGTATCACTCTTAAATGCTTTCTGAAATAGCCAATTAAGCCAGTCGGCTCAAGGTCAATTAAGGATGGGCAACAAGTTCTGTCTTACCAGTGATACCCATATCCCATGACATGGTGAATTAAATTGCCTGCAGCATTTTCATAGAATGTAACAGTGGCTCAATTCTAATAGTTGATTGTAATAAAGCACTTTGGGACACCATCATAGAATCTCAGAATTGTTACCATTCAGAATGAGTCCATTCAGCCCATAGCGATTGGTCCAGCTTATTAAACAAGCATCATTACTGAGTTCCAAACTCCAACCTTTTCCCCATCCCCTTGCCCATTATTTTCATACATATAACTATTCAGTGTGCTGAATGCTTCAGTCAAACCTTCTTCCATTTCCACGCAGTGCAATCAACACCCTAACCACTCGCTGGGTGAAAAAATATTTTCTCATGTCACCCTTTCTTTATTTGCATATCATTTTAAATCTATGCCCCTTCCATTCTTGTCCCTTTTAAGAGTGGGAACAACTTCTCCCTGTCTATTCTGTCTCACCCTCCTATCAGATTTCCTTTCAGCTTCCTAGGAAGATTTGATAGGAACTATTCTATTGCAAGTGCAGTCTACAACGATTTGGCATGCCCTTATTATTTCTGTTCTCAATCCCAAGTTTTTAATTTATACCCCTTCCCAGATTTAGGCTACACACTGCAACGCAATGGAAAAACTACCCTGTATTTATATATTGCCTTTAATGTGGAAATTCAATTCAATTCAATGCACCTCACAGATATAAACACTAAGTGCCTGAATTTCAATGGAATCCTCTCAAATTCTCCTCTTTGTCAAGTAGAAAGTCAGAATTTTCTCTCAGAGTCCCTGTGTTTGGCTGTAAGAATGGTAAATGATTCATGAACAAACTTTCAATTCTGTTATTATCTGTAGATGTATCCATTTATCTGTCCATCATCTTTCAGTTACCTTTCACCATCTAGCTGTTTATCTGGTTTGCCTTCCAAGGTTGAGGCCAGGAGTCCCATTTGGATTCTTGTCTTTCTTTACACTTTATACATTCATTCATCAATAAACTTCCCTCCATCATGAAGTCACAAGCGGAGATGTTGACTAATGTCTGCACATGCTCAGCATCATTCATGACTCCTCAGAAACCGAAATAGTCCGTGTCTAACTGCAGCAAGATCTGAACAATATCCAGGCTTGGGCTGACAAGTGGAAAGTAATATTCATGACATGCAAACACTGACCATCTGCACCTGAAGAATGTCTAAGCATTGCTTCCTGATGGTCCATGGTAGACAAGCAAGAGGCTAGAAGAATACAGCAAGCTAGGCAAAATCAGGCGGTGGAGAAGTCAACGTTTTGAGTGGAACCCTCCTTCAGGACTGGGGATGGGTGAAAGGGGAACTGCAGATAAAGGAGGTCGCAGGGGCAGGGCGATGAAATGGGGATAAGTGATGACAGGCAGAGGGTACGACCTGGTTGGTCAATGGGAGGGATGAATCTGGTTGGTGGCGGGGAGGAGTCGGGGGAAAAGAAGGGAGATTATTTAAAATTGGAGAACTCAATGTTGAGTCCTCCGGGTTGTAGGCTGCCCAGGCAGAAGATGAGGTGTTCTAACTCCAGTTTGCAGTTTGGTTCATTGTGGCAATGGAGGAGGCCAAGGATTGTCATGTTGGAAAGGGAGTGGGAAGGGGAATTAAAATGGGCGGTGACTGGGAGGTCCGGTCGGCCCCTGTGGGCCCAGCTGAGATGCTCGGCGAACCATTCCCTAAGTTTACGCTTGGTTACCCCATGTAGAAAAGACCATATTAGAAGTAGCTGATGCAGTAAACTAGGTTGGTGAAAAGGCAGGTGAACTTCTGTCTCACCTGGAAGGACTGTTTGGGGCCCTGAATGGAGGTGAGAGAGGTGGTGTACCGGAAGGTTTTGCATCTTTTTTTTGCAGGGGAAAGTACCTGGGGGTTCAGGGGTTTAGTGGGGAGAGTGGCACAAACCAAACTCTGTCAAAAGAAATGGTCCTTGCAGAAGGCAGAGAGGGGTGGGGACAGGAAGATGTTCTGGGTGGTGTGATCTAGTCAGAGTTGGCGGAAGTGTTTAAGGATGATGCATTGGATGCGGAGACTGATGAAGTGGTAGGTGAGGACAAGGGGGGTCTATTCCTTTATCGTGTTTGGAGGGGTGGGGTTTAACAACAGGGGAATGGGGAATGGAGGTGGTGCAGTGGGGTGCTGTCTGGATGACAGGGGGGCAAGCACATTGTTTGAAATAGGTGGACATCTAGGAAGCCTGGGTGTGGAATGTCTCTTCATCTGAGCAGGTGTTGCGGAGGCAGAGGAATCGGGAGAACATAATGGAGTCCTTGCAGGATACTGGGTGGGAGGAGGTGTAGTCCAAGTAGTTATGGGAGTCTGTGGGTTTGTAGTAAACGTCCATCTGGTGACTGACACTGGAGATGGAAATGGAGAGGTCAAGAAAGGGGAGGGAGGTGTCCAAGATTAGATTAGATTAGATTAGATTACTTACAGTGTGGAAACAGGCCCTTCGGCCCAACAA
>NC_057717.1:90844953-90855032 GCF_004010195.1 Chiloscyllium plagiosum | reverse complement strand
CCCGGGTCTCTGGCGCTGTGAGGCAGCAGTGCTAACCACTGTGCCACCGTGCCGCCCAAAGATGGACCAAGTGAATTTGAGCGTGGGGTGGACATTGCGGGCAAAGTCAATGATCTGCTCCAGTTCAACCTCGGTGCAGGACGCTACTTCTGCATTGAATGTAGAATAGTGGAGGTCCTCCACACATTTGGGAAAGGGAGGCCTTGAGCTGGGAGAGGGATGAGGAGAGTGAATGGAGATGTCTCCATTAAGCCGAGAGAGTGGAGCAGGGAATCCGGAGAGAGAATTGTTTGTGGAGGTTTGCAGGTATTGCAAGGATGGACCATCAAAGGTGGGTCCAGATTTGGAGGGTTTAAAATGTATCTGTGGGCCTTGAGGAATGTGATGGTTGTTTCTGCATTGGATATAGAATAGTAGATGTTCCATGGCATTGCTATCACTGAATCCCTCAAACTGAACATCCTAGAGTTACCATTGGCCAGAAACTGAACTGGACCAGTCGTATAAATGCTGTGCCTACAAGAGCAGATCAGAAGCTAAGAATCCTGCAACACATAACTTACCTCCTGATTCTCCGAATCTAGTCTGCCATCTACAAGGAAGAAATAAGCAGTGTGATGGGACACTCACCACTAGCCTGGATGCGTGCAGCTCCAACAACACACAAGAGGATTGACATCATCCAGGACAAAGCACTCCACTTGACTGGCACCACGGACATTTGAATATTCACCCCCCCTCCATTACTTATACCCAGTAGCAACAGTACGTACCATAACTAGAAACACTGCAGAAAGGCACTAAGGCTGTTTTGACAGCACTTTCCAAAGCTGTAATCTCTAGCATCTAGAAGGACAAGAGTGGGAGGTAGATGGGAGAATCACTCACTGCAAGTTCCCCTTCAAGCCACTCACTGTCCTGACTTAGAATCATATCACCGTTCCCTCAGTGTCCTGCAACTAACATCATGGTCATCTGTTCCATTGCTGTGTGCAGGTTGTACTGCAAAGTATTTCAATCACTTTGGGACAGAACATGGAAGATGAAAGCCTCTCTTTTTGTAACTGGGGTGTGAAGCATTCCAGAAAGCCTCTTGGTGAAGAATAGAACTAGAACTAATGGGGTGACACTTATTTAGAGAAATATACGTGAAAAGCGCAAATCTCCTAACTCAACAACCACAGATTTTGTCTGTGTCTATTTACAGGGCCTGACATAAATCCACAGTTCTTGCATTAGTATACATTCAATTGAACACAACCAGCACACAATTCACATTGACAATGTTGCAAATGATAGCCCATTTAAGAGTGAACCAGGACATGCTCCAACAATAACAGAGAGCAGTCATTGCTCATTGGAGACATATATTTAAGGGTTGCTTTTCAAGGGGAGGCCATGGCCCCATAATATTGATGATTGCACAATGTTCAGCACCATTCACGACATCTCAGATACTGAAGCAGTCCATGGTGAAATGCAATAAGATCAGGACAATATCCAGGCTATGGCTGATAAGTGGGAACTGTCATGAGTGCCACACAAATGCCACGCAATGACCACCTCCAATAAGAGACAATCTAATCACTGCCCTTTAGCATTTAATGGTGTTACCATCACTGAAGCCCCCACTATCATCATCCTTGGGGTTACCATTGACCAAAAACTCAATTGGACTTATCAAGTATACAGTGGCTACAAGAGCAGGTCAGAGGCTAGGAAACCTGCAGCGAGTACCTCATCTCCTGACTCCCCAAAGCCTGTCCACCATCTACAAGGCACAAGTCAGCAGTGGGATGGAATGCTCCCCACTTGCCTGGATGAGTGCAGCTCCAACAGCACTCAAGAAGCTTGGACACCATCCAGGACAAAGCAACCCACTCCCTCCATCACCAACGCTCAGTGACAGCAGTATGTACTATTGGCAAGATGCACTGCAGAATATTCACCAAAGATCTTCAGACTGCATCTTCCAAACCCACAAACAATTCCATCTAGAAGGGCAAGGGCAGGTGAAACATGATAACACCATCCCCTGCAAGTTCTCCCCCAAGCCACTCACCATTCTGACTGGGAAATACATCGTTGTTCCATCACTGTTGCTGGGTCAAAATCCTGGGATTCCCTCCCTAAGGGTATTGTGAGTCAACCTACAGTATGTGGGCAATACAAAAAGCAGCTCACCACCTCCTTCTCTAGGGGCAACTGTGGATTGGCAACAGAATGTTGGCTCAGCCAGCGACACTCACATCCCATAAATGAATTTTAAATCATTGACGCCTGCATGCTAATGATCTGGGGACCTTGGTTCGAATCCTCACACAGCAAAAGGTGGAATTTGAATTAACTTCTAAAAATCTGGAATTAAAAGTCTTACGATGACCATGTCAATTGGAGATTAGTGATGATTTACCTGCCGCGGTTAATAGATGAAAAAGAATACTGTGGGTGGTTTGTTGATGGGAAACAAAGCTGTTCAGTTGTGTGTAAGAGCACTTCTGGATTTTTTTTTAGAAGTGCTGCCTTTCAAATTGTCCAATGAGTGGCATGGCTGATTTGGTGGTGATTTTATAAAATAAAAGGTTATTTTCACACTTGAGACTATTTAAGGGAGGTGGGCACTGCCAGGGGCGGAAGTGCATTATCTCCACCTTAAACATCACTCAACGTTAATTCCCTTTCTCTTCCTACCCTTTTTTCACGTTAGTTATGGTTCCACTGACCCTGGTCGGCAGGGCTTGTACCTTGTTAGACCATAATGTATAGCAGCAGAATTAGGTCATTCAGCCCATCAGGGCTGCTCCACCAATCAATCACAGCCGATGTGTTTCTCATCCCAATCTCCTGCCTTCTCCCTGTAACCTTTGATCCCCTGACTAATCAAGAACCTATCTATCTCTATCTTAAGTAGGCTGAATGACTTAGCCTCTACAACCTTGTGTGAAAGATTAACAAACCTCTAGCTCCTCCTCACCTCAGTTCAAAAGGGCTATCCCTTCACTCTGCCCTCAGTTCTTAGTCTCTCCTTCCAGATGAACCATTTGCCCCATATTCACTTTATCCAGGCCTCTCAGTATTCTGTAAGTTTCAATCAGATTCCATCCCTCATCATTCTAAGCTCCGTTGAGTTCAGACCCAGAGACATCAACCACTCCTTATATGAAAAGATGTAAGCCATTCTTGTAAACCTCCCTTGAATCCTTCCAAGGCTAGCACAGCCTTCCTTAGATACGGAGCCCAAAATTGCTTATAATATTCCAAATGTGGTCTGACCAGAGCCTTGTACAGCCTCAGCAGGACATCTCTGCTCTTGTATTCTAGCCCTCTTGAAATGAATGTTAATATTGCATTTGCCTCCCTAACTGCCAACCGAACCTACATGTTAATCTTAAGAGAATCCTGAACTAGGACTCCCAAGTCCCTTTACATTTCAGATTTCCAAAGCCTTTCCCCATTTAGAAAGTAGTATATGCCTCCATTCTGCTAACAAAGTGCATAACCTTACATTTTCCTACATTGTATTCCATCTCCCACTTCTTTGGCCAATCTCCAGGTTGTCTCTGTGTATATTGGCAAACAGGTGACTTAGTGATCATTTTATAAAATACAGGACTGATATTCACCCTCAAGGCTTTGAAAAAGAGTTGGACACTGCGGAGGCTGGAGTGCATTACTCCCCCCTCTGTGACACCACATTGATTTATTCCCCTCACTCAATCCACAGGGAGAAAGTGAGGACTGCAGATGCTGGAGATCAGAGTCGAGAGTGTGGTGCTGGAAAAGCACAGCAGGTCAGGCAGCATCCGAGGAGCAGGACCATCAGTGTTTCAGGCATAAGTCTGATGGAGGGCTTAAGCCCAAAACGTTGATTCTCCTGCTCCTCGAATGCTGCCTGACCTGCTGTGCTTTTCCAGCAACACATTCTCAACTCACTCAATCCACACCCTGTTTGTTTTTATTAACATCACACTGTCCCTATTGGGCAATGTTTTGTTTCATAATTTGTTCACTGGGTAATTCCATAAAAGTTGTGGCAGATATTTTTAAACAAAACCGTGGGCGCGGCACGGTGGCAGAGTGGTTAGCACTGCTGCCTCACAGTGCCAGAGACATGGGTTCAATTCCTGCCTCAGGCGACTGAGTGAGTGGAGTTTGCACATTCTCCCCGTGTCTGCGTGGGTTTCTTCCGGGTGCTCCGGTTTCCTCCCACACTCCAAAGATGTGCAGGTCAGGTGGATTGGCCATGCTAAATTGCCCGTAGTGTTAGGTGAAGGTGTAAGTGTAAGCGTATGGGTGGGTTGCGCTTCAGCGGGTCGGTGTGGACTTGTTGGGCCGAAGGGCCGGTTTCCACACTGTAAGTAATCTAAGTGAGAATTCTACCACTTCAGAAAGTAATCTAAGTAAGAATATAAATGATTTAGATGTGAGCTAAGAGGTATAGTTAGTAAGTTTGCAGATGACACCAAAATTGCAGGTGCAGTGGACAGCGAAGAAGGTTACCTCAGATTACAACAGGATCTTCATGAGATGGGCCAATGGGCTGAGAAATGACAGGTGGAGTTTAATTTAGATAAATGTGAGATACTGCATTTTGGGAAAAGGCAAATCAGGGCAGGACTCATACACTTAATGTTAAAGTCCTGGGGAATGTTGCTGAACAAAGACACCTTGGAGTGCAGGTTCATAGCTCCTTGAAAGTGGAGTCACAGGTAGTTAAGATAGTAAAGAAAGTGTTTGGTATGCTTTCCTTTATTGGTCAGAATATTGAGTACAGGAGTTGGGAGGTCATAGAACATTGGTTAGGCCACTGTTGGAATATTGTTGGAATATTCTGGTTGACTTCCTATCGGAAAGCTGTTGTAAAACTTGAAATAGTTCAGAAATTATTTACAAGGATGTTGCCAGGGTTGGAGGATTTGAGCTATAGGGAGAGATTGAATAGGCTAAGGCTGTTTTCCCTGGAGTGTCAGAAGCTGAGGGGTGACCTTATAGAGGTTGACAAAATTATGAAGGGCATAGATAGGGTAAATAAGCAAAGTCTTTTCCCTGGGGTCGTGGAGTCCAGAACTAGAGGGCATAGGTTTAGGGTGAGAGGGTAAAGATATAAAAGAGACCAATGGGGCAACTTTTTCACACAGAGGGTGGTACGTGTATAGAATGAGCTGCCAGAGGAAGTGATGGAGGCTGGTACAATTGCAACATTTAAAAGGCATTTGGATGGGTATATGAATAGGAAGGGTTTGGAGGGATATGGGTTGGGTTCTGGCAGGTGGGACTAGATTGGGTTGGGATATCTGGTCGGCATGGACAGGTTGAACTGAAGGGTCTGTTTCCATGCTGTACATCTCTATGACTCTAAAAGGCTGATTTATTTGATTTGTTTTGATTTGATTTATTATTGTCACACTTACCTAGGGACAGTGAAAGGTTTTGTTTTGCGTGCAGTACAGGCAGATCATACCATACAAAGTGCATTAGGGTAATGGAACAGACCGAGGAATACAGTGTTATAGCTGCAGAAAAGGTGCTCAAAGAATGAGAACAACATTAAATTTAAAATTTGAGAGATCCATTCAGAAGTCTGATAACCCAGCGGGAAGAAGCTGTTCTTGAATCTGTCGGTATGTGTGCTTAAGCTTTTGTATCTTCTCTCTGATGGAAGAACGTGGTAGAGAGAGGGGTCTTTAATGATATTGGCCGCCTTCCTGAGGCAGCCAAAAGTGTGGATGGAGTCAGTGAATGGAGGGTTGGCTTATGTGATGGGCTGGGCTGTGTTCACAACTCAGAGCAGTTGCCATACCAAGCTGTGATGCATCCGGATAGAGTGCTTTCCATAGCGCATTGATAAAAATTGGTAAGAGTCCTTATGGACATGCTGAATTTCCTTAGCCTCCCAAGGAAGAAGAGGTGTTGCTATGGTTTCTTGACTGTCACATCAATATAAGTGGACCAGGACAGACTGTTGGTGATCATCACTTTCAGGAACTTGATGCTCTCAATCATGTCATTATTTTTCATTTAAAAAGGGCTAATTTTCACCAGCAAAGGGAGTTGGCCAAAAAAGGAAGTGAGCAGGCCTGGAGTTTGTATTGTACTATGCATTTTCAAATAAACGGTGGTGGAAGATAGATTGACTCCTGCTTATTGCTTTGGTAAATGATGCAATTGGGCCTACTACTCTATCCTACACTCTGAAGTAAAATATAAGGTAAACAAAAGTTGTTGGAGCAACTGAGCAGGTCTGGCAGCATGTGTGGAGAGAGAAACAGAGGTAATATTTTGAGACTAATGGGAAATCAGGAGGACAAAAAGGGGACATGAAAGACTTTTGGCAACCATTTGGATACAGAACTGGCTCAAAGGTAGAAGACAGAAGGTGGTGGGGGAGGGTTGTATTTCAGACTAGAGGCCTGTAACCAGTGGAGTGCCACAAGGATCATTGCTTGATCCACTACTTTTCATCATTTATCTAAATGATTTGGACATGAACATAAGAGGTATAGTTAGTAAGCTTGCAGATAACACCAAATTGGAGGTGTAGTGCAGAATGAGGTAATCTGAAGAAGGTTACCTCAGATTACAATAGGATCTTGATCAGATGGGCCAATGGGCTAGATTGGGTTGGGATATCTGGTCGGCATGGACGGGTTGGACCGAAGGGTCTGTTTCCATGCTGTACATTTCTATGACCCTATGACTCTAGATGAGCCAATGGCTGAGGAGTGGCAGATGGAGTTTAATTTAGATAAATGCGAGGTGTTGCATTTTGGAAAAGCAAATCAGAGCAGGACTGAAACACATGATGATAAGGTCCTAGGGAGTGTTGCTGAACAAAGAGACCTTCGAGTGCAGGTTCATAGCTCCTTGAAAGTAGAGTCACACACAAATAGGATAGTGAAGAAGGTGTTTAGTATGCTTTCATTTATTGGTCAGAGTATTGAGTATATGGGTTGAGAGGTCATGTTGCGGTTGTACAGGACATTGGTTAGGCCACTTTTGGAATATTGCATGCAATTCTGGTCTCCTTCCTATCGGAAGGATGTTGTGAAACTTGAAAGGGTTCAGAAAAGATTTACAAGGATGTTGCCAGGGTTGGAGGATTTGAGCCATAGGGAGAGGTTGAATAGGCTGGGGCTGTTTTCCCTGGAGCGTCGGAAGCTGAGGACTGACCTTATAGAGGTTTATAAAATCATGAGGGACATGGTTTGGATAAATCCATGTCCCTCATGTCTTTTTCCTGGGTGGGCGAGTTCCAAACTAGAGGGCATAGGTATAGGGTGATAGGGGAAAAATATAAAAGGAACCTAAGGGACAATGTTTTCACCCAGAGGATGGTGCATGTATGGAATAAGCTGCCAGAGGAAGTGGTAGAGACTGGTACAATTGCAACATTTAAAAGGCATCTGGATGGGTATATGAATAGGAAGGGTTCAGAGGAATATGGGCCAAGTGCTGGCAAATGGAATTGTATTAGATTGGGATATCTGGTCAGCATGGACAAGTTAGACTGAAGGGTCTCTTTGAAGGGACCTGCTGCGCTTTTCCAGCAACACATTTCCATCTCTGATCTCCAGCATCTGCAGACCTCACTTTCTCCTGAAGGGTCTCTTTCCATGCTGTACATCTCTGTGACTTTATGACTCTTCTGAAGGAGATGTTCCCACTGCTGGGGGAGACCACAACCAGACGACACAGCCTCAGAGTGAAGGGACATTTCTTTGACCAGAAATTTCTTTGACATTTCTCTGGAACTCATTGCTGCAGTGGATTGTAGAGGCGAAGACATTAATATAATAATGCAAAATAAATAGGTTCTTGATTGGTAAGGGCATGAAAGGTTATGAGGAGAATGCAGGGATAGAGAAATATTTCAACCACGATCGAATGGTGGAGCAGAGTCAATGGGTTGACTCTTCCTATGATCAGCTGCAACTTGAGCTAATTTACATTTGGAAGAAAATGAGCTTATCAGAGATAGGCAACATGGTTTTGTGCAGGAAAGGTCATGTCTTACCAACCGAATAGAATTCTTTGAGGAAGTGACAATGTTGATTGATGAGGGAAGGGCTGTAGATTTCATATACATTGACTTCAGATAAGGTTGCCTGGTAGGGAGGGCGCTAGCTATGAGGAGAGGTTGAATAGATTAGGATTACTTTCATGGCTGATGGAAAAAGTGAGGTCGCACAGGGTCTAAGGTGTAATAGCTAGATGGATAGAGAACTGGATGGGCAACAGGAAACAGAGAGTAGAAGTGGAAGGGAGTTTCTCAAAAAGGAGAACTGTAACCAATGGTGTTCCATAAGGATCCATGTTGGGACCACTGTTGTTTACGATAGACAGAAATGATTTGGAGGAAGCTATAGGTGGTCTGATTAGATTGGAGAGATGGGCAGAGAAATGGCAGATGGAGTTCAATCCCGGGCAAATGTGAGGTGATGCATTTTGGAAGATCTAATTCTAGAGCGAAGTATATGATAAATGAAAAAGCCCTAAGGAAAATTGATGTACAGAAAGATCTGAGTGTTCAGGTCCATTGTATTCTGAAGGTAGCAACGTAGAGTGGTCAAGAAGGCATACAGCATGCTTTCCTTCATCAGACGGGGTATTGAGTACAAGAGTTGGCAGGTCATGTTATAGTTGTATAGAACTTTGGTTCGGCCACATTTGGAATTCTACGTACAGTTCTGGTTGCCACTTTACCAAAAGGATGTGGATGCTTTGGAGAGGGTGCAGAGGAGGTTCACCATGATGTTGCCTGGCATGGAGGGTGCTAGCTATGAGGAGAGGTTGAGTAGATTAGAATTACTTTCATTAGAAAGATGGTGGTTGAGAGGGGACCTGATTGAGGTCTACAAAATCATGAGAGGTATAGACAGGTTGGACCGCAAGAAGCTTTTTTCCAGAGTGGGGGACTCAATTACTAGGGGTCAAGACTTCAAGGTGAGAGGGGAAAACTTTAAGGTAGATATGCATGAAACGTTCTTTATGTAGAAGGTGGTGGGTGCCAGGAGGTGGTAGAGGCTGGCACGATTGCATCATTTAAGATGTATCTAGACAGATACATGAAAAAGCAGGGAGCAGAGGGATCGGGCGCTTAGAAAATAGGCGACAGGCTGAGATAGAGGATCTGGATCAGCGCAGGTTTGGAGGGCCAAAGGGCCGGTTCCTTGCTGTTATTTTCTTTGTTCTTTGTTCTTAACTCCTCCTTACATAATTTTCTCCAAAGTCAAATCAGCCGTGTCTCTAATTAAATGACCAATTTACACAGAAAGTCCACTCACAAAAGCGAGGCAACGTTAGAGAAAGAGATAGGGATGGGACTAAACTAAAATGGAGTTGGAGGGAGGAAATAGGATAGGATTGAAACATCTGAATCCAAACGTTTTTACTGAGTCCGAACTTCATCCCACCTCACCACTATCCATTGATGGTCCAATCTGAGGCTTGGGTGCACAGAGTTGATAATCAAAGAGTGTGGAATGGACATCAGATAGGAAAGCATCTTGAATCCTGGTTCAGCCTGGAGGGTGAACTATTGCCTGATCCCTTGATGCCTGGGACAATGCTAGTGAACCGTGTATGCTGCCGAGAAGATTGAAGTGTTTTTTGAGCAGGAGACAAAGCAATCATCTTTCAAGGCAGACAGCATTCTCAGTAAAGCACAGGTAACTTTGGAGAGTCCTTAAACCCAACTCCACCATCTCTCTGTGTGAATCAAGTGCAGAAAAATTGTTATGTTGCCGAACTCAAGGGTGTTCGATCATTCCTGCCATTCACTGGGCTTAGCAGTAATTTCCAATATCTGTGCAGTGCTTATAATTCTCTTCAAGGAGAAAGTGAGGACTGCAGATGCTGGAGATCAGAGCTGAAAATGTGTTGCTGGAAAAGCGCAGCAGGTCAGGCAGCATCCAAGGAGCAGGAGAATTGACATTTCGGGCATGAGCCCTTCTTCAGGAATAAGGAAAGTGTGTCCAGCAGGCTAAGATAAAAGGTAGGGAGGAGGGACTTGGGGGACGGGCGTTGGAAATGCGATAGGTGGAAGGAGGTTAAGGTGAGGGTGATAGGCCGGAGTGGGG
>NC_057717.1:90810588-90844732 GCF_004010195.1 Chiloscyllium plagiosum | reverse complement strand
ACCACCTTCCTAACCTGCAATCTTCTTCCTGACCTCTCCGCCCCCACCCCCACTCCGGCCTATCACCCTCACCTTAACCTTCTTCCACCTATCACATTTCCAACGCCCCTCCTCCAAGTTCCTCCTCCCTACCTTTTATCTTAGCCTGCTGGACACACTTTCCTCATTCCTGAAGAAGGGCTCATGCCCGAAACGTCGATTCTTCTGCTCCTTGGATGATGCCTGACCTGCTGCGCTTTTCCAGCAACACATTTTCAGTTATAATTCTCTTCAGCCTATCCCCCCCTTCCACTGAACTGAAGCATGTTTTCAATACAATATCTCAGAAAAGAGCAGGGGCACATTCTCTAACAGCCCAATCCCTCACTCTACATCACTGAAGCAAATCATTTGGCCACTTATCTCACTGAGGAAGAGTGAGGCATTTGGAACTATTATGCACCTCTAGGTCAACATTATCAACAGCACAGTGGCTACTTCTTGTGGGATCTTGCTGTATGCAGATTAACTGTCTCGCTTCCTTCTTGTTTCAAATGTTGTGGCAGTCTTTCACAATCCAACGTGCTTTCGGAGGTCCTGTGAGCTGCTAGATCTAGAATTAAAAAGTCGTTACAACACGGGAATAGGCCACACAGCCCATTACATCCCCTCACATCCTCTGTCGGATCGGCCTGGTCAGTCCCAAACCCCCACTATGTCCTCTGCAAGTTTATTTTCCTCATGTCTCCATCCAATTTCCTTTTGAAACCAACCACTTCCATCCCACCTTGCAGGAAACATGTTCCAGGCCACATAATTCTAACTTAAACAATGCGAGGTTCCTGCTACCCATTAGCTCAACTCTTCACTTCCATATCTCATTGATGCTGCCATTTCTCATGCTGTAGGCTCTCCAAGCTGCTGTTTCAACTGCAATATTGTTGTTCCCAGTAGCTATGCAGTTCGTGTAAATAGAACATTTGAGGACTAGGTGGAAGGTTCATCAGCATCTGTCTCAAGAGGAGATATTTTAATGGTTTAGATTTAAGATTCTTTGACAGAACTAGAGACCGACAGCACAGAATGGTTAACCTGTCTTTTCCCCTTGCATGCACTCAAAATTACGGGGGTGGGGAGTTCCTTTGAGTAGGAGGGTCAAGAACTGGAGGGCACAGATTGAGGGTAATTGGTGAAACAATTGGAAGAAGAGACCGGGAGATTTTTTTTCTTTAACACAGCGAGTTGCTATGATCTGGAATGCACTGCGTAAAACAGATTCAGATTGAATTTCCGACAGGGAAGTGAGTCAGTATTTGGAGATGCAATCATTTGCAAAAACCTCCATTAAGCCTCTACCTTCCAATGTTCTCCTTCCAGAAAAAAAGAGACCCAAGTTTTCCACTCTCTCCTAATGGGGATAGCCCATCAATTCAGCTGACACTCTTGTAAATCTTTCTTGCACTCTTCCTAGTACCTTTATATCTTATAATTTGGCAGTCAGAGCCCTAAGTATGGTCAAACAGCGATAGATACAGGGGACCACTATGGCAGCAAATTGGTTCCTTTCATCCCTCTATTACAACAGTGAATGAGCTGCAAGAAGAATTTGAGTGTTGCTGACATCTTGTTCAACCTTGGTGGCACGGTGCACAGTGGTTCGCACTGCTGCCTCACAGCGCCCGAGACCCGGGTTCATATTCCCGTCTCAGGCAACTGTCTGTGTGGAGTTTGCACATTCTCCCCGTGTCTGCGTGGGTTTCCTCCGGGTGCTCCGGTTTCCTCCCGCAGTCCAAAAACGTGCAGGTTAGGTGAATTGGGTGTGCTAAATTGCCCGTGGTGTTAGGTGAAGGGGTAAATGTAGGGGAAGGGGTCTGAATGGGTTGTGCTTCGGCGGGTCGGTGTGGACTTGTTGGGCCGAAGGGCCTGTTTCCAAACAGTAAGTAATCTAATCTTTATGTCCTGTACTCATCGGAACATTTGCAAGAATACCAATTTTATGCTGTCTGGGAGGAGAGTGCCCATTGGTTGATAAGTAGAAGCAATCCAACCCCCACTGACCTATGAATTCTGCAAAGGATAATCCACTTTCCAATGGCTCAGCCCATTCTTTTCATACAGTATAAAATGTTCCCCCTGTACTTTGGTATTTTTGTGATTTGTCCTAATGAGTGCAAGACAAAACAGTTTTGACAAAACGTGCCTCATCTAAGAAATGGGTCATGTTTTGTGTTACCAAGCAGCACTTAATTGGCTACAGGCATTTCGCGATGTCCTGAAATTACGAAAGGCGATAGGGAAATGCAAATGGCTCCTTCTTGAATCTCACCGACCAACAGTGCATCTAACAAAATGCGCTCGGTAGAAACTTGCCACGCAGATGTGCACATGCAGCAGTAATCCATTGCTTCCCCCAAGGGTAGAAATTTGAAGTACTTATTTGAGGACTTAAAACTGCCCTGTAGCAATCACTGGAGGGAACGTCAATATCGCATGTTCTGGTCACATCACAGTGACTCAAAGCTTCATTGTAATTATGAAGTGTGTGAGAATGAAAGCGCAGTGCACCCTCAGAACATATTTAAGCATCATGTTTGTTATAAATAGAAGGCAGACTGCCTGTCCATGACATATGGATTTAATTTCCAATCGTGAGCTGACTATAACTCAATACTGACACATTCGCTCAGCCTCTTTCCTGGAAATGAAACAGCATAATGTCGAAGGCTTTGACTCCTATTCTGTGTACAACATCCAAATCCATCAGCAAAGTAGAGCAGCATGTCAGTCCCAGGGTTCGTTCTCACTCAAGCTAAAGCTTGAGTCACACTGGATTCAGCTGACCAGGAAACAGTGCATGTTCCAGCTCTGTATTGGTTGGACAGCCCTTACTTGGAGCCAGTTACCTGCTGCACTCACCTGGTTAGATTCCAGCCTTAATATCCGTTTCTACCTGTCATGATTTACACATCTTCCCTCACTACATCTGGACGCTCTGCTATAGGAAGGATGTTATTAAATTGGAAAGGGTACAAAATAGGATGTTACCGAGTCTGGAAGGTTTGAGTTAGAAGGAGACGCTGGATGGGCTGGGACTTATTTCCTGTAGTGTAGGAGCCTTATAGGTCAACAAAATTCAATAAAATCTGGAATCTAGAACAAGCCTAATGACAACTGTCTGGGTGAAGTTCTGTTACAAATCATTTCTTTTACAAATCCGTCTGGTTCACTCATCCCCTTTCAGGAAGGAAATCTGCTGTCCTTATCCAGTCTGGGCTACAGATGACTCCAGACCCATTTCAGTCAGGATGGCTTCGCCACCCTCAGAATGATCCACAAGGACACTCACTGAAAGGACATAGAATCCTGACAGTGTGTAAAGAAGCCATTCAGCCCATCAAGTCTGCACCAACCCATCAAACAGCATCCCACCCAGACCCCTATACCGTCCCTGCATTTCCCATAGCTAACCAACCCAGTCTGCATATCCGTTGATGCTTTGGGCAATTTAGCATGGCCAATCCACCTGACCTGCATATCTTTGGACTGTGGGAGGAGACCAGAGCACCCAGAGGAAACCCACGCAGACACGGGGAGAATGTGCAAACTCCACATAGACAGTCGCCCGAGGGTGGAAATGAACCTGGGCCCCTGGCACTGTGAGGCAGCAGTGCTAGCGAGGGCTGAAGGGCCTATACTGCGCAATAACGTTCTACGTTCTAACTACTGAGCCACCGTGCCACCCAACGACCTTTACACTGCAGCCCATGTTGCATGAACTCCCACTTTCTTTTTGATAGTGGCATGGGATCCTTTACATCCACCTCAGAGGACAAAATAGGCTTTGGTTTAACATCCGACTCGACAGTGTGGCCCTCCCTCAGGGCTGCTCGGGAGTGGGGATGCATTCAGCTCTTGGGGCAAAAGGGGCCAAAGGATATGGTTATTCATTTGGGGTGGCACGGTGGTTAGCACTGCTGCCTCATAGCACCAGGGTCCCAGTTTCAATTCCAGCCTCGAGTGACTGCCGGTGTGGAGTTTGCACATTATCCGCATGGGTTTCCTCCCACAGTCCAAAGATGTGCTGTGCAGGTGAATTGGTGATGCTAAAATTGCCCATAGAGTCATAGCGATGTACAGCATGGAAATAGACCATTCAGTCCAACCCATCCATGCTGACCAGATATCCCAAACCAATCTAGTCCCACCTGCCAGAATCCGGCCCATATCCCTCCAAACCCTTCCTATTCATATACCCATCCAAATGTTACAATTGTACCAGCCTCCACCACTTCCTCTGGCAGCTCATTCCATACATGCACCACCCTCTGTGTGAAAAGATTGCCCCTTAGGTCCCTTTTATATCTTTCCCCTCTCACCCTAAGCCTATGCCCTCTAGTTCTGGACTCCCACACCCCAGGGAAAATACTTTGCCGACTTACCCTATCCATGCCCATCATAATTTTGTAAACCTCTATAAGGTCACCCCTCAGCCTCCGACGCTCCAGGGAAAACAGCCCCAGCCTGTTCAGCCTCTCCACCCAGCAACACCCTTGTAATTTTTTTCTGAACTCTTTCAAGTTTCACAACATCTTTCTGATAGGAAGGAGACCAGAATTGCATGCAATATTCCAACAGTGGCCTAACCAATGACCTGTACAGCCGCAGCATGACCTCCCAACTCCTGTACTCAATACTCTGACCAATAAAGGAAAGCATACCAAATGCCTTCTTCACTATCCTATCTACCTGCGACTCCACTTTCAAGGAGCTATGAACCTGAACTCCAAGGTCTCTTTGTTCAGCAACACTCCCGAGGACCTTACCATTAAGTGTATAAGTCCTGCTAAGATTTGCTTTCCCAAAATGCAGCACCTCGCATTTATCTGAATTAAACTCCATCTGCCACTCCTCAGCCCATTGGCCCATCTGGTTAAGATCATGTTGTAATCTGAGGTAACCCTTTTCGCTGTCCACTACACCTCCAATTTTGGTGTCATCTGCAAACTTACTAACTGTACCTCTTATGCTTGCATCCAAATCATTTATGTAAATGACAAAAAGTAGAGGACCCAGCACCGATCCTTGTGGCACTCCACTGGTCACAGGCCTCCAGTCTGAAAAACAACCCTCCACCACCACCATCTGTCTTCTACCTTTGAGCCAGTTCTGTATCCAAATGGCTAGTTCTCCTTATATTCCATGAGATCTAACCTTGCTAATCAGTGTCCCGTGGGAAACCTTATCGAACGCCTTACTGAAGTCCAGATAGATCACATCTACCACTCTGCCCTCATCAATCCTCAGGGAAATAGGTCTGGGTGGGTTACTCTTCGGTTCAGAGGGTCCATGTGGACTTGTTGGATGGAAGGGCCTGTTTCCACATTGTAGTTAATCTAATCTAATCATTCTCCAGGATGAGGGTGTTGCTGGTGTATTGTCCATCCAAGGAAGACGGTTATGTTGTAGCCAAACAATCCTTAGATTGCAGTTACCTTCCCTAATGACCATTAGTGGGAATTTTTCGGACAATCTTTTCATGGTCATCATTAGACACTTAATTCCACATTTTGTGTTGAATTCAAATTCCACTATCTGCTGTGGTGGGATATGAACACAGATCCTTACCTGAGCCTCTGGATTAACAGTCCAGTGATAATACTACTAGACCATTCAGTTGGATGATCAGCCATGATCACATTGAATGGTGGTGTAGGCTTGAAGGCTGAATGGCCTACTCCTCTCCTATTTCCTATGTTTCTATGATTTTCTTTCTCTCTGAGGTGCACAGGCCTGTGATGTTCTCTTCCCTAAATAATAATGAGGGGTCACTGGATTTTTTTTAGATGGGTAGTTTTTTGACTCACAAAAGGAATCAAAGAGGGTGTGGACAGGAAAGTGGAATTGACATTGCAATCAGCTCAGTCCAGATTGTATTGAATGGCTCATCAGGCTTGAGGGCCGAATGGACTACTTCTATTCTTAATTTAAACATCGCAGGATGACTTTGAGGAGTGCTGCAAACTGACTACAATTGGTGCTACACAGTCATAACTTCCTCCTTTAGGTTTAAGTATTATTACCTCCAAAGGCCTGTCCTCAGGGAGAGGAGAGGAAATTATGAACATTGATCCATATTATTCTCTTAGCACCATTTTCACCAGCCTCCACAAACATGCCACTTTAAAATTCTTAAGGTTATTCAGCGAGGTTACCAGCACCGGCAAAAAAAATTCCCCTTTCCCAGGAGATGTAGAATTGAAATCAATCTGCACTTGCTCACCCTCTCACCCTGGAGGCTCCTCCGAGAACAAACTGTGATATGAAGGAATATCGTCACCAAATCATGACTCAGAGAGCATACCTTGTGAGTTGCTGACTCACTCCGATTCAATGATGCTCTGTGCTCTGAGTAGGTTTAGTGCATCAAGCCCCAAGAGGGAAAATTCGTCCTCAGGCCTCTGCTATGATTTTTATCCAGTAGCCGTGGCAAGATCAAACTTGGCTGTGGCCAAACACTAGGGTCTAGATTAGAGTGGTGTCTGGAAAAGCACAGCAGTTCAGGCAGTATCCGAGGAGCATGAAAATCGATGTTTCAGGCAAAAGCCCTTCATCAGGAATACAGGCAGAGTGCCAGGAGGGTGGGGTGGGGACAAAGTAGCATAGAGTACAATAGGTGAGTGGGGGAGGGGATGAAGGTGATTGAGGCGTTCTTCCTCCAGGCGTCTGGTGGTGAGGGAGCGGCGGTGAAGGAGGCCCAGGACCTCCATGTCCTCGGCAGAGTGGGAGGGGGAGTTGAAATGTTGAGCCACAGGGCGGTGTGGTTGATTGGTGCGGGTGTCCCAGAGACGTTCCCTAAAGCGCTCTGCTAGGAGGCGTCCAGTCTCCCCAATGTAGCAGAGACCGCATCGCGTGGCCAAACACTCCAGGGAACAAAACGCTCAATGACACCTTCACAGGGTTGGCTACCAAACTGGGTAAATCAATGAGTGCAGCTTCGATCAATTATAAATTTGGATGAGATTTGTTATTTTTACTTGATTTGTGGAATGTCACATCACTGGCCAGGGTAGCATTGACTGCCCATCCCCAATTGCCCAGAAGGCATTTCAGAGGTTTGCTGTGGAGCTGGAGTCACATATATCCAGACCAGGTAAGGACAGCAGGTTTCCTTCCTTAAGGGACATTAATGAACTAGATGGACTTTTCCTGGAAAATTGATGTGATCATCATTAGACTCTTAATTCCAAATCTTTTTTTAAAAATTGAATTCAAGTTCTACCATGGCAAGGTTAGAACCCAGGTTCAAGTTACCTGGATTAATTGTCTAGCATTAAAACCACTAGGCTATTGCTGCCAAGGTACATGGCAATGATGTCACTGGACTAGCAATCAAGAGACTTGGGCAAATGCTCTGTTATGTTGGTTTAAGATCTGACTTGACAAAGTAGCCCTTCTTGGGTTCCCCTCTGGGAGTGTCAGCCTGGATTATGAGCCCAGGTTAATTTACTGGAGTCCTGGGTTCAAATCCCATCATGTCTGCTGGTGGAAATTTTTCAATTAATACATCTGGAAAATTAAAAGCTAGTTTCAGTAAATGGCAACGTGAAATCATTGTTGATTGTTGAAAAAATGCTCTGGTTCCCTGTTAGCTTTTAAGGAAGGATATTGCCATCCCTACCCGGTCTGGCCTACACATGAGTCCAGGCCCACAGCAAAGTGGGTGAGCCTTAAGTGTCCTCTGAAGTAGCCTTAGTTAGCCACACTGTTGCATCAAACTGTTGAAAGTCTAAAAGGAATGAAATTGTTCAGAACGCAACCTTTGGTATTGTTGGGTCAGAGTCGTGAAAGTCCCTCCCTGTCAGCGTTGTGGGTGCCTCCAGACCTCCATTTTCTCACAGGGCAGTTAATAGTAACTCAGTGGCTCTGTGGTTATCTCTGCTGCCTCACATTGCTTGGGACCTGAGTTGATTCCAGCCTTGGGCAACTGTCTGTGTGGAGTTTGCACAGTCCTCCTGTGTCTGCATGGGTTTCCTCCCATAGTCCAAAGGTGAATTGGCCATGCCAAATCACCCATAGTGTTCAGGCTTGTGTAAGCAAGGGGGATTAGCCCTGGGAAATGTAGGTTTTCATGGATGAGTTGGGTATGGGCGGGATGTTCTTTGGTGGGGTGGGGTGGACTCAGTGGGCCGAATGGCCTCCTTCTACATTGTAAGGATTCTATTAATTTGGGATTGTCAATAAATGCTGGTCCAATCAGTGGCGCACATGTCCCTGATTAGATTAGATTCCCTACAGTGTGGAAACAGGCCCTTCGACCCAACAAGTCCACACTGACCCTCCGAAGAGTAACCCACCGAGACTCATTTCCCTACATTTATCCCTGACTAATGGACCTGAAACTATGGACAATTTAGCATGGCCAATTCGCCTGACCTGCACATCTTTTGGACTGTGGGAGGAAACCGGAGCACCCAAAGGAAACCCACGCAGACACAGGGACAATGTGCAAACTCCACACGGACAGTCACCCAAGGCTGGAATCGTACCTGGGTCCCTGGCGCTGTGAGGCAGCAGTGCTAACCACTGAACCACCATGCCATCCCATTGGCAAATATGCCGTATATGCCAGTGAAATTGTATTAAAATGAGGCATGTTCGACAAAGTCCCAGAAAGGGTTAATTGTAATAGCCTCTGATGCCACAGAAGGAAGTGTCAGACACTCGTGTTATCTGAGAGGATAAGGAAGTGGAGCATAGGAAGGAACAAAGGTGTTCTCAAAGCTGTAAACATCTCCTCATGAGGTTTGAGTGTTTTATAGCTCCCAGTGTGCAAGAGGTAATGAAACTGCCCGAACCCAATGACACAAACAAGAATCAGGGCCTCAGGTGTGGGGAGACCAGTAATGCTCTAACACGTACAGTGTTTAATTCAGTTTCAGTGTGAATATTCAGTCTCAGATTGGCTCAGTGGGTGACACGTTGACCAGAAAGTGTTTCTTGCGACCAACACCATCCCAGGATGTTATGGGTCTGAGTGCTTCCCTATTTACAGTCAGAGAGTCATAGAATTGTACAGCATGGAAACAGACCCTTTGGTCCAAATCGTCCATGCCAACTAGATATCCTAAACTAACCTAGCACCACATCCCTCTACACCCTTCCTTTTCATGTACCGATCCAGATGCCTTTTGAAGGTACTAGCTTTCACCACTCCCTCTTGTAGCTCAATCCATATACACACCACCCTCTGCAGGAAAAGTTTGCCCCTCAGGTCCCTTTTAAATTTTTCCTCTCTCACCTTAAACCTATGCCCTCTAGTTTTGGAAAAGACCTACCCTGGGGAAAAGCTTTTGGCTAGTCACCCTATCCGTGCCCCTCGCCATTTTATAAACCTCGAGAAGGTCACTCCTCGGCCTCCGGTGCTCCAGGGAAAAAGCCCAAGCCTATTCAACCGCTCCTTATAACTCAAACTCTCCAACTCCAGCAACATCCTTGTCAATCTATTCTGCATCCTTTCAGGTTGAACAACATTTTTCCTGTATCAGGGAGACCAGAACTGAATGCAGTATTCCAAAAGTAGCCTAACCAATGTTCTGCGTAGCAGCATGGCCTCCCAACTCCTATACCCAATGCACTGACGAATAAAGGCAAAAGTACCAACTGTCTTCTTCACTATCGTATCTACCTGCATCTACATTTCAAGGAACTATGAGCCTGCACCCTTAGGTCTGTTTGTGTGGCAACACACCCCCAGACCTTAGCATTAAGTGTGTAAGCCTAATTTGACTTTCCAAAATGCAACACCTCACATTTATTTAATTAAACTCCATCTACCATTCCTCGGCCCATCAGCCCATCTGATCAAAGTCCCATGGTACTCTTGTAACATAGTTTTTGTCTTGAAGTTTATTAACAACACTAGCTGTTTACACTGCTATAAGGTATCAGACTTACAAAGAGATCTCTCATTGGGGAATGGGCAAGGACAATGAATGTGGCCAAATCATTTGAGAATTGTGATAAGGTCCATCTCAATGTTGGGAGCAGTTTTCTAAGATTATGTGTAATAATGAGTTGCCTAGTAAGCGGTGTTGTTGCTTGTTAACAATCTTATTAACTGCATACCGTGCCTCGTTACAATGCAACTTCCTTTTTCCACCGGAAGTAAACTGGACATTCTCGACATGGATACCTGGCAGATCCAACTCACCACTTACTCCAAAGGCTCTCCACGTTAGTCACTAGTCACCAATCTCTCAGGACATTCCCCCTCAGCATTGGCCAAGTGCACCAGATGTCCACGAACACAGCCATCCAACATGTAGCGACATCTAGGGACTGACTTGGCACATCCCGATCCATGTACACGATGCTTCTACACCTTCAGTGCTGCACCTTGAATATACTTAATGATCTAGCCTTGACAGCCTCAGGGGTAAAGAATTTCACAGAATCACCCCACTCTGGGAGAAAAAAAATTCTCATCATCTCTGTCTGAAATGATTGACACCTTATGCTGAAATTCTGTCCTTTCCCACAAGGGGAACAACGTTTCTGCATCTATCCCGTCAAGTCCTCTATGAATCTTGTATGTTTCAATGCAGTCACTTCTCATTCGTCCATATTCCTATGAGTACAAGCCCAATCTCCACAACCTCTCCTCATAAGACAATCTTTCCATACCTGGGATTAACCTGAGTGAACCTTCTCTGGGTAGGCCTCCAGTAATGGTATTTTTCTGTAGATAATTGGACCAAACAGTTCACAGTATTCCAGCTAGGAGTTGACTAGCTCCTTATACAGCTTTAGCAAAACTACTTTACTTTATTCTTTTTGAAATAATCAAAGTGCTTTAAAAGTGCACACCCTGTCTGGTCTGGAGTCTGTGTAGTAATACGATAATGGGTTCAAGACCTCATTTCAGAGACTGGAACACTTGGCCAAGTGACACTTCAGTACCATACTGACACAGTGTATCAGTGATGGAAGTGCTATCTTTTGGATAAGACACTAAAGTCCTTTCTGGTGAATGTATTTCATTCTCCCCAGCAACCTGACCAAAGTTTTTCCTCCACCAAAGTTTTCCCTCCACCAACGTGAGTACAGAGGAGTTTATCTGCGGCACGGTGGCTCACTAGTTAGCACTGCTATCTCTCGGTCCCAGTTCAATTCCAGCCTCAAGCAGACTGTCTGGGTGGAGTTTGCACATTCTCCCTGTGTCTGTGTGGGTTTCCTCCCACAGTCCAAAGATGTGCAGATCAGGTGAATTGGCCATGCTCAATTGCCTATTAGTGTGAGGTGCATTAGTCAGAGGGAACTGCGTCTGGTGGATTATTCTTCAGAGGGTCAGTGTGGATTGATTGCGCTGAAGGGTCTGTTTCTACACTGTAGGGAATCTAGTCTTATCGATTAGGTAGTCTTTTTCATTTTGGCTAGCACTCTCTAAATTTTAGAACATTAAGGCATGACAACTTCAATGTTTTCAAAATATTTAAAGGGATAGATATGGAGAAATGACTTCTGATTGGGGAGTTTGGATTATGAGTTGTCTTTTGAAGACTTGAAAATTCCCTCCACATACAGGGGTCCATTTTTGGATATTTTTAGGCAACCATGTTATGACACACCTCTGGAGGATGTGGATGTGGGTGGGCGCCATCTTTCTCTTTAACTATTTGGCATCGCTTTGAGTGGACATATTTTACACTCCTGCGTGTCATTGCAACAGAGCCTGTATGGTTAATCCCTTACACTCAGTTATAAGGTATTTGTTGGACCGAATACTAGTGGGAATATGTTGTGATTGGAAAAGGAGGTTAATGTTCATGCCGAATGTATACACATGCACTGTGTTTGGGATCGAGACTTTTTAAAAATGATACATTCATTCATGGAATGAGGGCATCATTAGCTAGGCCAGCATTGATTGCCCATCTCTAATAGCCTAGAGGGGCAGTTAAGAGTCAACCATATTGCTGTGGGTCTGCAGTCACATAGTCCCAGTCAGATAAGGATGACAGTTCCCCTCCCTCAGGGACGTTAGTGAGCAAGATAGGTTTTTCCCAACAATAGATGCATAGTCATCATTAGATTCTTAATTCCAAATTTTTAATTAATTCAAATGCCACCATCTGCCATAGCAGGATTCAAACCTGGGTTCCCTGAGCATCACCTGGGTCTCTGGATTAACAGGAGAAAGTGAGGTCTGCAGATGCTGGAGATCAGAGCTGAAAATGTGTTGCTGGAAAAGCGCAGCAGGTCAGGCAGCATCCAGGGATTCTCCTGTTCCCTGGATGCTGCCTAACCTGCTGCGCTTTTCCAGCAACACATTTTCAGCTCTGGATTAACAGTCCAGCAATAATACCACTCGGCCATTGCCTCCCCATACAATACAAAGGGGCATTGGACCAGGAGAAGGCCATTCAGCCCACCAAGCTTGTCCCACTCATCAATACAATCATGGGTGATTGAATATTTCAATACCTTTATCCACACTATCCATCTAATCCTTTGCATCATTGGTAATCAAAAATACATCAACCCCTATTTCATACAGACTCTCCAATCACAGGCCCCTTAGTAAAAGAATTCCAAAGATTCATAACCCTTCAAGTAAAAAAGAAATTCTCCTCATCTCATCCTAAGTGGCATTCCCTTATTTTGAAATATTGCCTTCTTGTTCGAGACACCCCAACCAGAAGGAACTTCTTGCCTGCACACACCCCATCTATCCCTTTAAGTATTTTGTATACTTCAGTGAACTCATTCTCCAAAACTCTCAAAAATATGGGCCCAGTTTGTCCAGTCACTCTTCACAGACAGTCTCACCATCCCAGGGACAAGCCTGATGAGCCTTTGTTACATTCCCTTCTATGGCAATAATTTCTTCTCTGAGATAAGAAGACCAAAACTGCGCACAGTACTCCAGCTACAGTCGAACAAAGCTGTTACACAATTGAAGAAGACTTTGTTATTCCTGAACTCAAATCCTCTTGTGATAAAGGCTAACCTGCCATTAGCCTTCTTAATAACTTGCTGCACCTCACATTAGCCTTCAGTGGCTTATCGACAAAGACACCCAGGTATTTTTCAACAGCTAAAATTTCCAACCTCTTACTATGTAAGAAATACTGTGCACATCAGTCCTTCCTGCAAAAGTGGATAACTTCACATTTATCCACGTTATAGTCCATTTGCCATGTCCTTGCCCATTCATAAGACTTGTCCAAATTCTCCTGAAAATATTTTACATCTTCATCACAGCGCACACTTCATCTTAGCTTTGCAGCATCTGCAAATGTTGGAATATTTTATTTTGTCCTCACATCAAAACATTGATATTGGTTGTGAATAGCTGGGCCTAAGTCATAGAGTCATATAGCACGGAAACAGACCTTTTGGTCCAATCAGTCCACACTGACCATAATCCCAAACTAAACCAGTCCCACTTGCCTGTACTTAGCCCATACCCCTCTAAACCTTTCCTATTCATAAACTTCTCCAAATGTCTTTCAAATATTATAACTGTACCTGCTTCAATCACTTCCTCCGACAGTTCATTCCACACATGAACCACTCTCTGTAAAACTTTCCCACTCTTGTCCTTTTTAAATCTTTCTCCTCTCACCTTGCAAATATGCTCCTCTAATCTTGATCTCCCCAGTTTAGGGGAAGGACTTATCTATACCTCAATAGAGTCACCTCAAACGCCAATGCTCCAATGAAAGAAGTTCCAATCTTTCCAGCCTATTTTCTTATATTTCAAACCTTCCATTCTTGGCAACATCCTGATAAATCTCTTCTGTATCCTCTCCAGCTTAATAATATCCTTCCTATGACAGAGGGACCAGAACTGGGCATGGTACTTCAGAAGAGGCCTCACCAAGGCCCTGTACAACCTCAACATGATATCCCAACTCCTGTACTCAAAGGTCTGAGCAACGAAGCATTGGTCCACTCACCACAGCTGGCCAACATGAGAATGACCAATTGTTCCTTCTCTTTATTTCTAACATTAACCGATCCTTAATCTTTGCCAATATATATCTCGTTACCCATATTACCCATGCACTTTCATTCTTCTGACCAACTGCCTGGGGGTGGGGAGACTCTTATTAAAAGCATTCTGAAAATCCATCAACTCCTCTTAATTAAACTTGTTTTTACAACCACAAAAAACTCCCACAAATTTGTCAAACACAATTTTCACATTTACCAATCCATGCTGACTATGCTCCATCGGCTCATTTTAATCAAAATGCTCCATTTATCATGTTCTTTATGACAGATTATGCCATTTTCACTACTACTGATGTAAGGTTGATGGATCTGTAGCTCCCTGCTTTTCCATTGCACCTATCCTAAATTGTGGGGTGACATTTTCAAACTTATAGTCTTTAAGAATCATTTCAGAATCTATGGAATTTTGGAAGATAATTCCCAATGCAGCGACTTTCTCTAGGTTCACCTCTTTCAGTGCTCTGAGATGTTGACTACTAGGTCCTGGGAACTTATCAGTTTTCAGCCTGTTAATTTTTCCAGGTCATCTTTCTTACTTATATTATTTCCTTCAACTCCTCATTATCACTAATCACTTAGACTTCTAAATCTGCAAGATTTCTTATACTTCTTCAGTAAAACAGACACAAAGTAATCATTTTTTTCTCTTCTATTTCTCTATTCAACAGTTAAATTCTCCTGAATCTGACTTTAATTGTCCCACATTTGTTTTAACCAAACAGCTTCTTCTCAAGTTTTTACAGTCCAGTTTTACGTTATTTGCTTGATTGCATTCGTATTCTAGTCTTCCTCCTTTTATCAGTTTCTAGGTCTGCCTTTGCTGCATTTTATAAATTTCCCAAACATCAGACGTTTTGCCATTTCTGGCCACATCGTGAGTCTTTCCTTTTAATCGTATACATCCTTAACTTCCATTATCAGCTACAGCTGACTGACCTTTTGCAGGTTTATGCACCTTGTTGGTGTGGAATGTTAGTGTAAGCCATGTAATAGTTCTTTAAAGACAATCATTGTCAGGAATGCAATAATTCCTTTTTAATTTATTTTTCCAAATCAATTCAGGCAACCTGTCCCTCTTGTACCATGGATGAGATACACAAAAAAGATCATGGGAATGTGGTGCTTTTCAACTGGGGAACAGTTGAGGATTCTGGGTCTGCACTGGATGAAGTTAAGAAGGATGGGGTGCGGGGGGGGATCTCATTGACAGTTGCAGAATACTGAGACGCCTGAATTGAGTAGACATGGAGAAGATGTTTCCATTAGTAGACAGACTAGGACCCAGAGTGAAGGGATGACCCTTTTGGGGCTGAGATGATGAGGAATTTCTTCATCCCAGGGTGGTGACACTGTGGAACTCATTGCCGCAGATGACTGTGGAAGCCAAGTCATTGGGTGTATTAAAGACATAGATACGTTCTCGATTGGTAAGGGGATCAAGGGTTACAGGGAGAATGTAGGAGAATGGGGTTGAGAAACATAACAATTATGACTGAATGATGGAGAAGACTCAACGGGTCAAATAGCCTATTTCTGATCTTCTATCTTATGGTCTTATGATCTTAGGTTACATAATTTCCCCCATTAAAATTTAACATGTCTGCTTCAGTTTGAACGACCTCATGTTCAAGCACACTGTAAAATGTATATACTGTACACACATTGGCTTTTATACTGTAGAGGAGAAAGTGAGGACTGCTGATGCTGGAGATCAGAGTCGACAGTGTGGTGCTGGAAAAGCGCAGCAGGTCAGGCAGCATCCAAGGAGCAGGAGAATCGACACTTCAGGCACAAGACCTTCAAAAGGAATCCTGGTGAAGGGGTTATGCCCGAGACATTGACTCTCCTATTCATCAAAAGCTGCCTGACCTGCTGTGCTTTTCCAGCACCACACTCTTGACTTTTATACTCTTGTAAGCAAAAAAATCAGAAGCAGCCCTTTCAGGAGTCAAATTAGGAAACATCTGCACACACAAACAGTGATAAAAGTTTGAAACTTTTATTTGGTGCATTGTTAAATTCACATTTGATAGTTATAGATTTTATGAGTTAAAGGTATTGATGAACATGAGGTAAAGGCATGGACTTTCATGGGACATTATTGGCTGGGCCAGCATTTATTGCCTGTGCCTAGTGACCCTTAAGAAGGTTGTGACGAGATGCCTTCTTGAATCACTGCTGTCCTTGTGATGCTATTAAGGAGAAGGTTCCAGGATTTTGACCCAGTGACAGTGTGCGAGCAGTGAGAGAGTTCCAAGCCACAATGGTGTGTGTGTGGCTTGGAAGGGAACTTGCAGTGTCAGGTAGTCCCATGGACCTGCTGCCCTTGGCTCTCTAGCTGGTAGAGGTCACAGGTTTGAAAGTTGAGCTAGGATGAGACAGTCATTCCAAAGACCACTTAACAAGAATGTGGGGCGGCACGGTGGCACAGTGGTTAGCACTGCTGCCTCACAGCGCCGGAGACCTGGGTTCAATTCCCGCTTCAGGCGTTGACTGTGTGGAGTTTGCACATTCTCCCCGTGTCTGCGTGGGTTTCCTCCGGGTGCTCCGGTTTCCTCCCACAATCCAAAAATGGCCATAGTGAAGGTGTAGGGGAATGGGTCTGGGTGGGTTGCGCTTCAGCGGGTCGGTGTGGACTTGTTGGGCCAAAGGCCCTGTTTCCACACTGTAAGTAATCTAATCTGAAATGTAGAGTTGAACCTTATTGCTTATTTTCTGCCATGTTTTGGTTTTTTTGTGTGTTTTAAGATGGTGCAGGAGAGTGGAATCACTAAACATTTTTCACTGTATTTGTAACAAAATGCACACAGCAATAAATAAATCAAATACAGCTAAGTTACAGATCAGCGATGACCTCATTGACTGTTGGAATTGGCTCGAGAGACTGAAGGTTTCATTTCTCCCTGTTTCTAACCATCGTTTTGGGTCCCTCAGAATTGGGGCTGATGTTGGCCGGGCTGGACCAGATCACTGAGGAGGCAAATTGTGGATCCACGGGTTTGTACGTAGTGAGGGGCACATGGTCATCTGGGGAAATGGAATTTGGAGCCCCTGATTGGCTCCTCTCCCTGTCCTCTGCCACCATCTTTTCAGCTCACAGTGGAGTCCCTGAAACTAGAAATGCCTTGCCTATTGAGGTGCGATGCCAAGCAAGCAGCTGGCAGCTCGCTCCCCTCCCAGTCAATGGTGTCAACTCCTTAAGGTGACCATTTCCATAGGCTACCCTTTGCACTTTAGTCAATGAAAAGCAATCTGATAAAACAATTGCACGATTTCAAAAATGCTTCAGTAACTTCTGGATAAATTGAGGGTTTTTAGCAAGCAGCTGGCAGCTCGCTCCCCTCCCAGTCAATGGTGTCAACTCCTTAAGGTGACCATTTCCATAGGCTACCCTTTGCACTTTAGCCAATGAAAAGCAATCTGATAAAACAATCGCACAATTTCAAAAATGCTTCAGTAACTTCTGGATAAATTGAGGGTTTTTTTAAAATTCATTCATTGGATACAGACCTTGCTGATAAGTTGGAGATAGTAAGGACTGCAGATGTCGGAGAAGTTAGAGTCGATAAAGTGCGGTGTTGGAAAAATCACAGCAGGTCAGGCAGCATCCGAGGAGCAAGAGAGTCAACGTTTTGGGCTTAACCCTTCATCAGGACTCAGGAGGGGGCTGCGAAATAAATAAGTGGGGCTGGGGGAAAGGTAGTTGGGATGGGGATAGGCAGGTAAACGTAGGAGGTGATTGGCATAGGTAGGTGTGTATTGTGGAGTGGATAGTTGGGAAGGAAGATGGTCGGTAGGTCAAGTCAAGAGGGTGGATCTGAGTCGGAGAGTTGGATCTGGGATGGGACAGGGGCAGGGGAGATTTGGAAACTGGCGAATTCAATGTTGAGGCCATGTAGTAGTAGTAGGGTCCTGAAATGGAAAATGAGGTGTTCTACCTTCAGTTTATAGGTGTCCTTATTTAGGCAGTGGAGGAGGCCCAGAATGAACATGTCATGAGGGAAGTGGGAGGGGGGGGGGAGTTGAAATGGTTGGCCGCCAGAAGGTGTGTTTGGTTGGTGCATACAGACCAGAGATGTTCCCTGAACTGTTCCCCGAGTTTGCGCTCAAACTCTCTGATGTAGAGGAGAGTACATCGAGAGCAATGGATGAAATGAACGAGGTTTGAGGGTATGCAAACAAATCTTAGCTGGATTTGGAATGATCCTTTGGGGCCTTTGTGGAGGTAAGGGCAAGGTGTGGGTGCAGGTTTTGCATATTTTACGTTGGCTGGGGAAGGTGCCAGGTCTGGAGAGGGGTTTGGTGGGAAGTGTGGACCTAACAAGGGAGTCACGGAAGGAATAGTCCCTACAGAACGCAGATGGGGTGGGGAGGGAAATATATTTTTGGTGGGGTGGGTCTGACTGTAGTTGGTGAAAATGGCAGAGGATGATATGCTCGTTCTGGAGATGAGTGGGGTGAAATGTGTGGACCAAAGAGATTCTATACTTGTTGCAGTTGGGGGAGCGGGGTTCCTGGAGATGCAGGAAATGGAGGAGATGAGATTGAGGGCATTGTTGATAACAGGAGAGGGGAAATTATAGTCCTGGAAGTGGGATGACATCTGGGATGTCCTGAAGTGAAATCAGTCATCCTGGGAGCAGATATGGCAGAAGTGGAGGAATTGGGAATAAGGAATCATGTTTTTTACAGGAGGGGTCATTGGAGGAGGTGTAGTCAAGGTAGCTGTGGGAATCGGTGGGTTTTAAGTAGACGTCCATGTTAAGACAGTCACCGGAGACAGAGATAGAGTGGTCCAGGAAAGGGAGAAAGGCGTTGAAGATGGCCCAGGTGAATTTGAGGTCAGGGTGGATGGTGTGAGTTAGTGGATGCTCAATCTCCTTGTGGGAGTTATCGATGTAGCGGGAGAAGGAGGGGGTTAGAGAGCTGATCATTGCGGCACCTATGGAATTTGTTGTCATGGGGGTGAAGTGGAACAAAGGTGAGTCCTTTGCTGAGAACTGATCGTTCATCCTCAGTGCAGGCGAGGTCTGACAGATGGTAACTACCCAGCAGGGCTTGGGGCTGGGGCCAAATTTTGAGCTGGAATTGGAAGTGCAGTTGAGTCTGTCTCTGGAGTGGGGGTATGCATTGGAATTGTCATGTGATCTGTGGCGATGTCAGCGGTCACGTGACTGGCAGCACCTGTGGAAGCAGCGTGCTGCTGGCATCAGCGGAAGTGATTTGGGCGGCAGTTGTGTGGGCGGAAATGACATCATCAATGGCATCCGCGGAGGCAGCGGTCACAGGGGCACTCTGACCTCCACATTGCTGAGGCCAGATGCCAACTTGCTGACACCTCCTCCTACCGCCCCCTCAACCATGACCCCACCTCCCATCACCAAAACATCATCTCCAAGACCATCCACAATCTCATCACCTCAGGGGATCTCCCATCCTTAGCCTCCAACCTCACAGTTGCCTAACTCAGCACCGCCCATTTCTACCTCTTACCCAAAATCCACAAACCTGACTGCTCCGGTCAACCAATTGTCTCTGCCTGCTCCTGCCCTATCAATCTCATCTCGGCTTATCTCAACTCTGTCCTGTCCCCTTTAGTCCAGGAACTCCTCACATGTGTTCAAGATAGCTCGCACTTCCTCCATGACTTCCGATTCCCCGGCCCCAACACCTCATTTTCACCATGGACATACAGTCCCTCTACACCTGCATCCCCCATGAGGAAGATCTCAAAGCCATCCGTTTCTTCCTGTCCTGCCAACACACCCAAACCCCTTCCACTGACATTCTCATTTGATTGGTGGAACTAGTCCTCACCCTAAACAACATCTCCTTTCAATCGTCCCACTTCCTTCAATCCAGAGGGGCCTATTGATACCCGCCTGGGTCTCAGTTATGACTGCCTGTCTGAAGGATATGTGGAACAGTCCGCCTTTCACAGCTACACCAGCCACAATCCCCCACCTTTTCCTCTGCTACATCGATCACTGTATCAGTGCTGACTTGTGCTCCCATAAGGAGCTTGAACAGTTCATTCACCAAACCCACTCCTTCCACCCTGACCTCAAATTCACCTGGACCATCTCTGACACCTCCCTCTCCTTCTCCGTCTCCAGTGACCAACTTAATATGGACATCTACTTCAAACCCACTGACTCCCACAACTACCTTGACTATACCTCTTCCCACACCACCCCCTGTAAAAATGAAATGCCTTATACCTAATTCTTCCACCTCCACTGTATCTGCTCCCAGGAGGAACGATTTCACTCCAGGACATCTTAGATGTCATTAACTTCCAGGACTGTAATTTCCCCTCCCCTGTTATCAACAATGCCCTCAGTCTCATCTCCTCCATTTCCTGCTTCTCCACCCTTGAACGTTACCCCTCCTCCCTCCCCCCACCCAAGCCGCAACAAATATAGATTCCCCTGGTCATCACATTTCATCCCAAAATCTTCAAAATGAGTGTATCATCCTCCACCATTTTCAGTCAGAGCCACCCCACCAAGAATATATTTCCCTCCCCACCCCATCTGCATTCTGTAGGGATTGTTCCTTCCGTGACTCCCTTGTTAGGTCCATATTCCCCACCAAAGCCCACTCCAGACCTGGCACCTTCCCCTGCCAATGCAAGAGGTGCAAAACCTACATCCACACTTCGCCCCTCACCTCAGTAAAGGCTCCAAAGGATCATTCCAAATCCAGCTGAGATTTACTTCATCCCAGATCCAATCCTCTGACCCCACTGCTCCCTCTTGACCTGACCTACCTGTGCATCTTCCTTTCCACCTATCCACTCCACCCTCCCCAGCGATGTATCACCATCACCTATCTTCGCCCACCGATCCCCATCCCAACTACCTTTCCCCCAGCCCCACCCTCTATTTATTTCTCAGTTCCCTTCCCCCTCTCCAGTTCTGAGGAAGGGTTAAGCCCGAAATATCGACTCTCTTGCTCCTCAGATGCTGTATGACTTGATGTGCTTTTTCCAGTGCAACAATTTATTGGCTTTTCTGGCAGGACCAGTATTTGTTGCCCATCCCTAGTTACCCTTGAGAAGATATTGGTGAGCTGCCTTATTAAACCACTGCAGTTCTATTTATTGTAAGTACACCCACAGTGTTGTTAAGATGTGAATGTTGATGGATCATTGAACATTAAAGCTCAGTACAGGCCCTTCAGCCCTCGATGTGTACAGGCCCCAGAGAGATCTCAGTTTCCATGTACATAGATCCCTGAAAGTTGCCATCCAGGTTGATAGGGTTGTTAAGAAGGCATACATTTTGTTAGCTTTTATTGGTAGCAGGACCGAGTTTCGGAACCATGAGGTTATGCTGCAGCTGTACAATTCTCTGGTGCAGCAACACTTGGAGTATTGTGTACAGTTCTGGTCACCGTATTATAGGAAGGATGTGGAAACTTTGGAAAGGGTGCAGAAGAGATTTAAGAGGATGTTGCCTGGTATGGAGGGCAGGTCTTACGAGGAAAGGTTGAGGGAGTTGAGGCTGTTTTCGATAAAGAGAAGAAGGTTGAGAGGTGACTTAATTGAGATATATAAGATAATCAGAGGGTTCGATTGGGTGGACACTTTGGCGGCTAGCATAAGGGGGCATAGCTTTAAATTGAGGGGTGATAGATATAGGACAGATGTCAGAGGTAGTTTCTTTACTCAGAAAGTAGTCGGAGCGTGGAACGTACTTCCTGCAACAGTTGTAGACTCACCAACTTTAGGAGCATTTAAATGGTAATTGGATAGGTACATGGAAAGAATGGAATACTGCAGGTCAGGTGGGCTTTGGATCGGGTTCACAGGTTGGTGCAACATTGAGGGCTGAAGGGCCTGTACTGCGCTGTAATGTTCTATGTCCTATGTTGCGTTGACCTGTGAAACCAATCTGAAGCCCATCTATCCTACACAATTCAATTTTCATCCATATGTTTATATGTTTATCCATATCTCCTCTAAATCCTTTCCAATGCTTCCACATCCTTTCCACAATATAGGCAATAGTACAAGTGCGGCTGCACCAGAGTTTTGTACGGCTGCAGCATGACCTTGTGGCTCTGAAACCCAGTCCTCTGCCAGTAAAAGCTAACACTTTTGTTTAAATATTGCCTTCTTAACAGCCCTGTCAATATGGGTGGAAACCTTCAGAGATCTATGCATGCACACAAAGATCCCTGAAAGTTGCCACCCAGAATGATCGGGTTGTAAAGAAGGCATATGGTTGATATCTATATGCAAGTCTATCTTTCTTTATAATGTTTAGCTTCAATAACATCCAAGCCTTTGAGCCAAAGTGTCTTGAGCTCATAGTTAAGGCAGTGATCAGACTTTGCCATTGCCTTTGACATTGTCAAAGTCAACAGACTGACATAGGCGTCATGTTGGCTCAATGGTTAGTCAATAGGCACAGGAACTCGTAAGAAGAAACCCAGGTTCACTCCAGCCACAGGCAACTGTCTGTGTGGAGTTTGCACATTCTCCCCATATCTGTACAGTGTCCTCTGGGTGCGCTGGTTTCTTCCCACAGGCCAAAGATGTGTTGGTTAGTTGGATTAACCGTGCTAAATAGTGCCCAGAGACATGCAGGCTGGGTGGATTAGCCATGGGAAATACAGGGTTATGGGGATTGGGTAGGGGTATGAGTCTGTGTAGGATGTTCTTCGGAGAATTGATGTGGAATTGTTGGGGCGAATCGCATGTTTCCACACTGCGGGGATTCTAAAAATACATTCCCACATGGGGGGCATTTCGAAGAGAGTGTTGCTGGAGAAAGAGAACATGGACAGGAAACCTCAGGAGGAAGCAGTGAGGAATAAAGAGAAAGGTTTCCCATTTGAACACTTGATGGCTGACAAGTACAGACATTATGTTGTCTTCGAGGTCGGATACCAATCTGTAAATCCATCCGAAATGCCTGCAGCTGGAGGCAAGAGTGGAATAGTGTCCTGCTGTATCGACTGCACAGTGGCATCACTCATGGTCCAGCCTCTGGCAACAGCTTAGATCAGGTACTGATGCAAATATCAATACACGCACAGGAAGAGATGCCTAAGAGTAACCAGTAATAGATGGCAAAGGAAGGGAAATCGAGTGAAGATACAGGTCATTCATGACCTAACTGAAGGATGGTGAAGGTTTGAGGGTTTCATGAATTGGTGCCTGATTTAAGCCAAGATTGTCTCCTGTGCAGCATTTCATCCAAAAAAATTGAAGGAATTGATGCTGAAAGTTCTGCTCGGACTCAAGTTACCTCATAATGTTTGACCATCCTCGCTCTCACCTCCTGGGGTTATCTGATGAAGAAAGAGGTGTCTGCTGCAGCCCGCCCAATGGAGATTGGGATAAGATGTGGAACTGGGAAGTGCACCTTTCAAACTGTGCATTAATCTGAGCTCTGTATAGCACTGTCACGAGGGTGTTTAAATCAAAGCCTTTCACTCAGGCTCCCAGCTCCATCCATCATCGGCCTCCTGCCCCCTGTGATTATTTAAGGAGATGTCAAAACAGCCTTTAGCAAATTTGCCTCATGTTGGCGAGTGTGATGAGTCAAGTATGAGAAGGCGGTTCACAAAGGAGGCAGCACCACCACAAGTCAGTATGATGTAGGCCAGTCAGGGTTGAAAACATTGGCTTCAAAATCCAAAGAGATGAATTCTCTGAACACATCGTTTGTCAGATTCCTCAAGTAATGAAAACTCGTGCACAGATTAATGAAGAAACTTTCTTCCCAACGTTTGTGATTTATATAACAACCTGCTGTCAAAACAGAGCAGTGATACAAATCCCTGATATTAACCCATTAAACCACAGTGATCAACAACCTTGATATTAACTAGTTTATAGAATTCCTACAATGTGGAAGCAGCCCATTCAGCCCATCAAGAGCACACTGACCCTCTGAGAACATCCCACCCAGACACATTCCCCTACCTGTAACCCTGCATTTCCCCAACTAACCCATTTAGCCAACACATCCTTTGACACTATGGGGCAATTTAGCATCCTTGGACATCCTTGCACATCCTTGGACTGTGGGAGGAAATCAGAGCACCCGAAGGAAACCATGCAGACGCAGGAAGAACATGCGACACTCGACACAGACAGTTGCCCCAGGCTGGAGTCGAACCTGGGTGCCTGGCACTGTGAGGTAGCAGTGCTAACCACTGAGCCACTAAGCCACCCTTTTAAGGCATCCATAGTCCAAGAGGAAGATGCCATGTTGTGACCATACATTATGTCAATGGGCGTCTTGTTTAATTGAAGTCTGACAAATGGGTCAAGGCTAGCATCCTACCTATACCAATTACCAAAGGTAAAAAAACTGAAGGTACAACCTCCAGAGATGAGGTTCGGTGGTGTTGGTGTCAAGAACACAGTTTCCTACAAGTTACACAGCAACATAGAGAGCATAAGACAGGAGAAATGTTTCTGTCAATTGCTATCAACAATCCTCAGTTTGAGCCAGTACAAATGCCTGGACTTCAAAAGAGACTTTTTTTTTACATTAGATTACATTACAGTGTGGAAACAGGCCCTTCGGCCCAACAAGTCCACACCGACCCGCCAAAGCGCAACCCACCCATACCCTTACATTTACCTCTTACCTAAAACTATGGGCAATTTAGCATGGCCAATTCACCTGACCCTGCACATCTTTGGACTGTGGGAGGAAACCGGAGCACCCGGAGGAAGCCCACGCAGACACGGGGAGAACGTGCAGACTCCACACAGTTAGTCGCCTGAGGCGGGAATTGAACTCGGGTCTCAGGCGCTGTGAGGCAGCAGTGCTAACCACTGTGCCACCGTGCTGCCCACCCACCCCTGAATGAGTCCGACAAGTTCCAAGAGAACAACTGGCCTTGAAAGAACCCTGTAATGCAGACATAGAAATCTGCAGCACAGAAAGAGGTCCTTCAGCCCATCACATCTGCACTGGTCCAAAATAACCACACTTGGGGCAGCACAGTGGCTCAGTGGTTAGCACTGCTACCTCAGCACCAGGGACCCAGGTTTGATTCCAGCCTCGGGCAACTGTCTGTGTGGAGTTAGTGCCTTCTCCCTGTGACTACATGGGTTTCCTACGGATGCTCTAGTTTCCTGCCTCACACCTGCAGTCTAAGAGGATTGGCCATGTTAAACTGTCAAGAGTGTGGTGCTGGAAAAGCACAGCAGGTCAGGCAGCATCCAAGGAGCTGAAACACCGACGATTCATCAGGAATAAGGCTGGGAGCCTCAGGGGTGGAGAGATAAATGGGAGGGCAGTAAGGCTGGGGGGAGGGGAGGGGGGAAGTAGCTAAGACTACAATAGGTGGATGAAGGTGGGGGTAAAGTTGATAGGTCAGAGAGGAGGGTGGAGCAGATAGGTGGGAAGAAAGATGGACAGATGGGATGGGTCATGAGGATGGTGCTGAGTTGGAAGGTTGGAAGTGGGGTAAATTGGTGGGGGGGGGAAGGAAACTGTTGAAATCCACACTGATGCCATGGGGTTGGAGGGTCCCAAAGCAGAAGATGAGGCATTCTTCCTCCAGGCGTCGGGTGGTAAGGGAGTGGCGATGGAAGAGGTCCAGGACCTGCACGTCCTGGCAGAGTGGGAGAGGGAGTTGAAGTGTTCAGCCACGGGGCGGTGGGGTTGGTTGGTGCAGGTGTCCCGGATATGGTCTCTGAAGCAGTCTGCGAGTAGGTGTCCTGTCTCCCCAGTGTAGAGGCGACCACATCGGGAGCAATGGACACAGTAAATGGCGTGTGAAAGTGCAGGTGAAACATTAATGGATGTGGAAGGCTCCTTTGGGGCCTTGGACAGAAGTAATGAGAAAGGTGTGGGTGCAGGTTTTGCACTTCCTGTGGTGGCAGGGGAGGGTGGGTTGTTAGGGGATGTGGACCTGAAGAGGTAGTCGCGGAGGGAACGGTCTTTATGTAAAGCGGATAGCAAATATATCTCTGGTGGTGGGGTCCGTTCTTAGGCGGCAGAAATGTCGGCGGATGATGCGATATATGCAGAGGTTGGTGGGAAGGAAGGTGAGGACCCGGGGGGGTTCTGTCCTTGTTGCGGTTGGAGGGGTGGGTTCGAGGGCAGAGGTGTGGGATGTGGATGAGATGTGCTGGAGGGCATCATCAACCACGTGGGAGGAGAAATTGCGGTCTTTAAAGAAGGAGGCCATCTGGTGTGTTCTGTGGTGGAATTGGTCCTCCTGGGAGCATATGCGGTGGAGGCATTTTTGCAGGAGGCAGGGTGGGAGGAGGTGTAATCCAAGTAGCTGAGGGTGTCGGTGGGTTTTGAGAAAATGTCAGTGTTGAGTCAGTCATCGTTGATGGAGATGGAGAGGTCCAGGAAGGGACAACTGTCCATAGTGTCCAGGGATGTGTAAGTTGGGTGGATTAGCCATGGATAATGTAGGGTTACAAGGATAAGGGGTGGTATGCTCTTTGGACGGCCAGTGGGGACTTGATGGGTTGAATGGCAAAAGTGAGAACTGCAGATGCTGGAGATTAGAGTCGAGAGTGTGGTGCTGGAAAAGCACATCAGGTCAGGCAGTATCCGAGGAGCAGGAGAATCCACGTTTTGGGCAAAAGCCCTTCATCAGGCAGCAGGTTGAATGATCTGCTTCCACAGTATAGGAATTCTATAACTATTCTAATCCCACTGAAGATGGATCAAAAGAGGGAAAACTCAGCAAAGTTTGTAAGAAGGAGCTATTACTGAGAAACAAGAATGAGAAGTGCAACTCACTTGAGGTGTCTCAAGAATCCTTAACTGATGTTGTTCAATAGCAGTACAGTCAAAGCAAGATGGCTGTGAGTGAAGCAACAAGATCCCATTAACAAGACTGAACATGTGAGAAAATCTCATTGGCCAGTTAAACCGCCACAGAAGATAAGTGGCAATGACCAATCTGAACACCAAACTGAGGGAGGTGGGCTGCCTGGAGGCCAATCTAGTGTCCACAGATTGAGGACATGGTCAAGACAAAGACGTTCCTAGTTTAAACATTTAGGGTATTGATAAAACAAAACCACCTCTTCCAACGAGAAGGATCCTGCTTGGTCAGAAAATCCATGGAAGAGAGTACATGTTTCAATGGAGCATTTCAACCCCAACCCCATGGTGATGTTTTGGCCAACTATCTATGTTAGCAGAAAAGAGTTTCATTGTGAAGGAGACTGAAGATCTACCAGATAAGAATATGGACCAAAACAAGGTCTATAAGGAACGGTGATACCAGAGAGATTACAAAATCCTCCAGTGGAAGATTGATCCTTGGATTGAAACAAGGGTCCATAGTCCTTAAGCAAGAGATCTCCAAATCCAAAAAAAGAATGCATTCTGGGAAAATTGTAAACCTGCCAGCCTATCTGCATTTATGGAGGAGGAGACTTGGGGAGGGGAGACACAATGGAGCAATAGTAAATATTACATCTGTGATTGTATAATGGGGTAAGAATGGGGTAAAGAATGCAGTTAATGGCAATGGTTCTAGCAGAGTTAATATTCACGTAACATAAAGCTCCACCCATTGTACTAATGTCACACACAGTCAGTGGCAGTGTATCCAGCACCATTTGGCAGGCCCAAATTGCACCAAAGGCCATTTGGTGGCTAGAAACTTACCCCAAACAAACTTTATTCTGAAATACATGCTCATAGTGGTGACAAATACCATGAGGGGTCAGCAGTGGTCATCAGAGTAATGACACACTGAAACCTTCTCACTCAGAGCTGAAAGTGCTAACCAGTTGGACATGGCTGTTATCAAATGATCAATAGTGCAGACATTAACCCTTTCAGCCTTGGTGACACACATCACTATAAACCTTTCTGCCACAGTGATGTTCTACCTTGACAATGACTCTTTGCACTAGAATGGCCAACAGTATTGTCATTAACCCTTTGTAATATTGTGAGGTGTCATTGTCTTGCTGACCCTAGGGAATCAATACTACTGACACTAAAATCATAAACTACTATATTACACAGTCCTGACATGAACTCTTCAAATACTGTGATTATTGCAGCTGACATTAACCCTACACACTCCAATAATCAACAAGTAAGCCTTTATACCTCAATGGTATACTGCCTGTTAAAATCAACTGGGTGAAGGTGAGGACTGCAGCTGCTGAAGATTAGAGTCAAGAGTGTAGTGCTGGAAAAGCACAGCAGGTCAGGCAGCATCTGAGGAGCAGGAGAGTCGACGTTTCAGGCAAAAGCCCTTCATCAGGGGTGTTTATGCCCAAAACATCGAATCTCCTGCTCCTTGGATGCTGCCTGATTTGCTGTAATTTTCCAGCTCTATACTCTCGACTCACTGCCTGTTAAAGCTAAATGATACATAACTTTAACAGAATCAGTCTATACTGTTCTGAGGAAGGGCCACTTGACCTGAAATGTTAACTCTAATTTCTCTGTTCAGACGCTGCAAGATCTGCTGAGTTTTATCAGCGAATTCTGTTTTCGTTTCTGATTTACAGCAGTTTTTGCTCTGTGCTGCCAATTCACCTTTGCATATAAGTGACATATAACTTTGGAACTACAAAAGCATGATAGATTTACACTGCCTTTACATTAACTCTTTGCAATTTTACACTGTTTCAATATTAACCATTTATTCTACAGTGCTCAAGTTAACCTTTTGGACTACAGTGACACACAGGTATGATATAAACTGCTATTAACTTGCTACTCTACTGCCTTCATATTAACTACATCTACCTGAGTGATCAACAGTACTGGCATTATTGTCTTATGTTGTGGATCTGCAGCTTTTTATATGATAGCTTTAATGTTGGCTTAACTTTTGTAGAATGCTGGTTAGACGCATTGAGTGTAACTCTGGTCTCCCTAATATAAAAAGGCCATTGAGCATTGGAGAAAGTGTAAAAATCAGATTTACAGAGAGTCACAGAACTGAGGGATTACAGTGATCAGAAAACTTTGAACAAGCTCAGACCGCTCTGCAATTTAAGAGGATCATGGCTGATCCAGCATTCCTCAAATCCATGTTCCTGCCCTTTCCCCGTAGTCCATTTAATTCCTCCATTGTTCAAGAATGTATTTATTTCAGCCTGACATATACACAGGACTCTACCCCACAACTCTCTCTGTGGTGAAGATTTATAAAGTCTCTCAACCCTCTGAGAGAAAGAAATCCCTCCTATCTCAGTCTTCAATTGGCACCCCTTAATTCTGACATTATACCCATTCATGCATGAGGGGAAACATGCTCTCAGCATTTACCTATCAAGTCTCTCAAGAATCCGATATATATATTAATGAGGTCACCTCTCATTCTTTGAAAGTCCAGTGAGTAGAGTCCCAGCCTTTGCTCGTAAGACAATATTGAGGGTCATTCTAGTGAAACTTCTCTGAACTGCCTCCAGTGAAATGATATTTTTCCTTAAATAAGGGACCACAACTCTCCACAATACTCCAAACGTTGTCTCACCAGCACTTTGTATAGTTGTAGAAAGACTTCCTCACCCTTGCGCTCCAGTCCCCTTGAAATTAGCACCAACATTCTATTAACTTTCCTGATTACCTACTGCTGGCTTTTTGTCTTTTGTATATGAGTACCCCCAAGCCATTGAAGTTTTCTGATAAATTTCTCCTTTAACCACTCCACCTCCTCCTTTAAGAAGTACTTTTGGAATATTGCATGCAATTCTGGTTTCCTTCTTGTCAGAAGGATGTTTTGAAACTTGAAAGGGTTCAAAAAAGATTTACAAGGGTGTTGCTGGGGTTGGAGTATTTGAGCTATAGGTAGAGGTTGACTAGGCTAGGGCTGTTTTCCCTGGAGCGTCAGAGGCTGACGGGTGACCTTACAGAGGTTTATACAATTAATGAGGGTCACAGATAGAATAAATAGATAAAGTTTTTCCCTGGGTTGGGGAAGACCAGAACTAGAGGGCATAGGTTTAGGGTGAGAGGGGAAAGATATAAAAGAGACCCAAGGGGCAACTTTTTCACACAGAGGGTAGTACGTATATGGAATGAGCTGCCAGAGGGAGTGGTGAAGGCTGGTACAATTGCAACTTTTAAAAGGCATCCGGGTAGGTATATGAATAGGAAGGGTTTGGAGGGCCGGGTGCTGGCAAGTGGGACTAGATTGGGTTAGGATGTCTGGACGGCATGGACAAGTTGGACTGAAGGGTCTGTTTCCGTGCTGTACATCTCTATGACTCTATGACTCTAAGCCCCTTAAAATCTAACTCTTCAACTAAAGTCTCTTTCTACTTCAAACAGCATCACCGAAAACCAGATTGACTTGATTATTGCTGAAAAGAAAGTTCATTGTCAAAGACTTCTGTCTTTCACTCCTGACAAGTCAACTATGTCTAATTGCAAGGTGACTATATTCAAACCTTTCTTTGAATTACCGAGTCTCTGATAGGATAAATTGTTGTGATTTTCTGAAATTTGGTATTCTTGCATTTTAGAGTCAGTATTACATTGTATTGTCACGTGGACTCCAGTACAGAAGCACAGGAATGCAGTGAAAAGTTTACAATGTTATCACACATGACGCCATTTTAGGTACAAAGTACCTGGTAACGAATCTTAGGTACTAAAACGAATTGGGTACAAAAATAGAGAAATAAAGGAAAAAAAATGAAACGTTCTACATTACGGTTGTTCATCAAATAAATGAGGGAAATAGGGAAATAAAGAAATAAAGTCAAAAGATAGACATTGCAGTCCTTCTATAGCCTGAGGGCTTTCCGCATGTGGTCTTGTTGTCTGCCTTGCTGGGCTGATCCTAATTGGGCTTGCAAGTCACTAACCATCATCTGTGACAGGCTGACCGCACTGGGCTCAAATCCACTGACTCCTACGCTCCACTCCATGCCAGTCGACCACTGGCCATCCCATTGATGATCCTGATGAGTGCAAGGCAATAGACTTTGGCAACAATTCTCTTTTCACATCAATATTCGAGCGCTATCGAGCGGCGATCTCGATAATATCTCATTGCTTTGGATGGGATCATGCTGTGCGGAAATTTGTTTCTGCATCACAGCAGTGCTTAAATGGTGCTGTCTGAACTGCGAAGTGTTTCAGAGGGGCCCCTGAATTCACCGACCCCGCACCAGGTTTAGCAACTTGCGGTGGTTGCTCTGTCCAGAGGCAGATTTATTCTGGGGTTTAAAAATAAACCTGTAAGCTGGCATCCAAGTGAAATAGCTCGGCAAATACCATCAGAGGCTTCAATGAATGTGACGCAGCCATTGTAAATCTCCACCCCCTTCCCCTCTCCTCCAGCACTCTGCATATTAACAAGAACATAAATACACTTTCACAGTGCCACATGGGGACCTTAGCCTGAAGTGTCAGTAAACAGGGACGTCTTCACTTCAGCTTTCTTACCAACTGCTCAGTTCAAAAGTAAATTCAGAATAACAGTGCCAGTCAGGAGCTATGACAAGAATTAAGTGCAGTGCAGAGAGAACTTATTAAAATATACTATTTCTGGAGCATTATCTGTTACTGCTATGGGGCTTTGGTGGAACAGGAAATTAGTCCCAATCCCTACACTTGAATACATTATTCAAATGAGGCATACATTGAATAACAATAATCTTATTCAGCCGTCAGTCCCCTGGCTGCAATGCACAGCTACATCACCCGTGTTGCACTGTAACAGGGTCAGTAACTACCTGAGGCGCAGATACATTGCATCTTTCCCGTAGTTAACAAGAGTTGCACACGTCCAATCCCTCGTGCAACACTGCAGCACAGTCTGTCACCAGCCGACACATCTCCTGTATTACGCCGTCAACAGGGACTGCCGCAGTCTGGTGCATTGCCCATACCCCGGAGAGGTGGAAAGTGGAAGAGCGTTGGGCAGTAGAGATGCAGACAGGTTGGACTTTATGACCGTTGGAATGCAGGAATGTTGGAATGTTGGAATGTAGCTACATGCTAGAAAAACACAAGTCTAGAGGTGGCAAGGGTTTCCATGATAAGAGAGAAAGAGTTGAGATGGAAACTGATACAAAAGGGAGCATAGGCATTTCTGTCTCCCATTTAAGAAAGAAGATGAGGAGGAATCTTTTCTCCTCTCATTAGCATTTAGAATTTGTCCCCCCAGAGAATGAAGGAAGCAGGATCATTCAATGTATTCATGATTGAATTAGATTTTTGATTTAATAGGGAATTTACCCAGGTAAATAGTGCGGTGAGGAAGGCATATGGCGTACTGGCTTTTATTGGTAGAGGAATTGAGTTCCGGAGTCCTGAGGTCATGATGCAGTTGTATAAGACTCTGGTGCGGCCGCATCTGGAATATTGTGTGCAGTTTTGGTCGCCATACTATAGGAAGGACGTGGAGGCACTGGAACGGGTGCAGAGGAGGTTTACCAGGATGTGCCTGGTATGGAAGGAAGATCGTATGAGGAAAGGCTGAGACACTTGGGGCTGTTTTCATTAGAGAAAAGACGGTTTAGGGGTGACTTGATTGAGGTGTACAAGATGATTAGGGGGTTAGATAGGGTTGACAGTGTGAACCTTTTCCCGCGTATGGAGTCGGGTATTACAAGAGGGCATAGCTTTAAATTAAGGGGGGGTAGATATAGGACTGAAGTTAGGGGTAGGTTCTTCACTCAGCGAGTCGTAAGTTCATGGAATGCCCTGCCAGTAGCAGTGGTGGACTCTCCCTCTTTATGGGCATTTAAGCGGGCATTGGATAGGTATATGGAGGATAGTGGGTTAGTATAGGTTAGGTGGGCTTGGATCGGCGCAACATCGAGGGCCAAAGGGCCTGTACTGCGCTGTATTCTTCTATGTTCTATGTTCTATGTTCTATGAATCAAGGGCCTGAAAATGGAATTAGAATAGTTAAATGGTTGTTTTTAACTGACGTGGACTCGATAGACCAAAGGGCGTTTTTCGGTGGTGTAGATCTCTTGATAAATGGATTAGAAAGTGGAGTTGTGACCACGAACTGTGAATTTATTGAGACAGTCTCAAGAACCTACTCCTACACTTATACTCTCATGATTGTTTTTTCGTTATTCATTCATGGGATGAGGCGAGGTAGTATTTATTGCCCATCCCTAATTACTCAGTGAGCAGTTAAGAGTCAATTGCATCGCTGTGGGTCTGGAGTCACATGAAGGTCAGACCAGGTAAGGATGGCAGTTTCCTTCCCTAAAGGACATTAGTGAGACAGGTGGGCTTGTCTGACAATTGATTCACGGTCATCATTAGACTCTTAATTTCAGATTTCTTTCATGTTAAATTAATTCAAATTCTCCTATCTGCCATGGCAGGATTCAAACCTGGGCCCCCAGAATATTATCAGGATTTCTGGATTAACAATTCAGTGATAATACCATTAGGCCATCATCTCCTTGTGTGATTACCAATAGGGTCTGAAGGTCAGCTATAGTTACCCCCCAAGATTTTTTCTTGGCTTCAGCATAAAACAGTGAAGGGAAGAAGTAGAGCTGGTTTCATAGTATCGTAGAACCCCTACAGTGTGGAAACTGGCCATTTGGCCCAACAAGTCCTCACTGACCCTCCGAAGAGTATCCCACACAGACTGATTCCCCAATCCTATTACGTTACATTTCCCCTGACCCATGCACCTAATCTACACATCCCTGAACACTATGGGCAATTTTGTGGGCGGCACGGTGGCACAGTGGTTAGCACTGCTGCCTCATAGCGCCTGAGACCTGGGTTCAATTCCCGCCTCAGGCAACTGTCTGTGTGGAGTTTGCACGTTCTCCCCATGTTGGCGTGGGTTTCCTCCAGGTGCTCCTGTTTCCTCCCACCGTCCAAAGATGTGCAGGTAAGGTGAATTGGCCATGCTAAATTGCCCGTAGTGTTAGGTAAGGGGTAAATGTAGGGGTATGGGTGGGTTGCGGGTCGGTGTGGACTTGTTGGGCCGAAGGGCCTGTTTCCACACTATAATGTAATCTAAAATCTGTAATCTAAAACTCTAGTATGACCAATCCACCCTAACCCATACAAACACCATAGTTCCATTCCTGTGAAGCTCTGTTACATTTTCTCCATCTTGTCCCTCCTTCATAAGACATACCTTTTAGTTCATTAAACCCAACCCACAGTGGACGGCACGGTGGCACAGTGGTTAGCCCTGCTGCCTCACAGCGCCAGAGACCCGGGTTCAATTCCCA
>NC_057717.1:90717307-90810527 GCF_004010195.1 Chiloscyllium plagiosum | reverse complement strand
GGACTTGTTGGGCCGAAGGGCCTGTTTCCACACTGTAAGTAATCTAATCTAAAAAAAAACTTCTGGCTCCTTAATCCTGTGCTCATCGATATTGTCAATGCTTTTTGAAAATTACTCCTCAAAATAAAAACCCTTCCGTTTATTCCAATATAACATCTCATCAGTATATTCCCCTTCTGCCCTAAGCGTATTGTCAGCATTGTACCCAACAGTTATTGTACAAACCGGGACTGGCCTGGTAAATAGGGTAAATAGTGCTACTCTACTGTGCTATTTATCTTTTCCTCATGACCTTCGGTAGACATCACCCTGCTATTCCTATTGCCCACCATCTGTATTTCGCAACCACAGCACTGTCCCTACGTTCCCGCACATCAAGGAAAATGACTTCTCCTCCTCTACCAAATGATTAGTTGCTATGGTTTTGAATCCTCACTTTGACGGCAAGGCCTTCTTAAGCAACCTATTTCACTTCAATTCATTTAACTTTCAGAAATAGGCCAGTGACAGCCGAGTTTCTGTCAGTGTTACCACTCTCTTGGTCACAATTATTCCTTGTTGCCAGTCAGAGGCCAACTTGTGGAGGAACCGGAACTTTCTCATCTATGGAGGCCGATGTTTCCACTAAACGTTGTACATAACAAACTGGTGGCACAGTAACTCAGTGGTTAGCGCTGCTGCCTCACAGCGCCAGGGACCCAGGCTCAATTGCAGACTCGGGCGACTGTCTGTGTGGAGTTGACACATTCTCCCTGTGTCATCATGGACCTTCCTCCAGATGCTCTGGTTTCGTCCCACAGTCCAAAGGCGTGCAGGTTAGGTGATTTGGCCATGCTAAATTGCCCACAGTGGTCAGGGATGTATAGGTTAGGTGCATTACTCAGGGGAAATGTAGAGTAATAGGGTAGGGGAATGGCTGTGGTGGGATACTTTTTGGAGCTAGTGTCTGAGCTTCTGATGGAAAATGATGGGGAGTCATACAGCACAGGAACAGATTCCCACCAGCCTGTGATTGGCCCTTATCCCTCCAAACATTTCTTATTCCGGTACTTCTCCAGATGTCTTTTAAATGTTGCAACTGTACTCACATCCACCATTTCCTCTGAAAATTCATTCCACGCACAAACCACTCCCTTTGTAAAAACATTGTCCCTCGTGGCTTTTTTAAATCTTTCTCCTCTGACCTTAAAAATATGTCCCCCAGATTTGCAAACCCCCACCCTCGGGAAACGATACCTGCATTCATCTTGTTTGCTCCCCTCATGATTTTATATATCTCTATGAGGTCACCCCTCAATCTCCGATGCTCCAGTGAAAAAAGTCAGAGCCTATCCAGCTTTTCCTTATAACTCAAACCTTCCATTCCCAGCAACATCTTGGCAAATCTTTTCTGAACCCTGTCCAGCTTAATAATATTCTTCCTATAACAGGGTGACCAGAAGTGCACACAGTGCTCCAGAAGAGGCCTCATTAACGTCCTGTACAACCTCAACATGACATCTCAATTCCTATAATCAAAGATCCGAGTAATGAAGGAAAGCGTGCGAAAACACCTTCTTAAACACTCAAGAATTCAGCTTGCTCATGAGAGGGAAAATCTTGTTTTGGGAGTGAGTGTTGGTGAAAAAATAAGATTAGCTTGGGCTCTTATTACAATGGTAGTACTCCACCCTCTGTCCAGAAGGTTTGGGTTCAAGCCCCAGACAAGTGTCATATGACATCTGAACTAGCTGATTTAGGAAAAAGGACCTGACCAGTTTGATGCCATCTAACTTTAAGCCTTTACCTTACCAACGTTGGAATGATGAGTTGGGTTTTGCAGTAAATGAGATGGTGGGGTTATTTTGCTAGGGATAAGGGCATGTGGAGGGAAGGAAATCTGCCATCTTTATTCTGTACGACATACATGCGAGTCCAGACCCAGAGAAATGTGTTAGACTCTTAACTGCCCTCCAAACTGGCAGGTAACACAACTCAAGACTAATTAGGGATGGGCAACAATATTGGCCTTTGACTACAATGCCTACACTCCCTGACATAAAACCTTGTCTGTTCTGTGCTGAAGATGGGGGTATTCAGGTCTGGCAGTAAATTCTCTTATGGGCACAGACCCTTCCTGGGTAGTGGATGCAGGGAGACCCAACAACAGAGGAGAGCCATAACCATCATCAACATGTCTGCGCACTGTAAATGTCTGTACTGTTGTACGTTTGACCGTAATCATTTATCAGAGGACTAACATTACACGTAACAAAATAATGTTTTACTGTCATTTTCTTTAAGTCCCAGTCACAAGGCACTGAGAGTGGAGGTTAGACAATAATTGCATACTGCTAACTTTGATGGGGACTACACTGCATTCAATGCAGAGAGATTCCAATGAGAAGGGAACTGAGGTTGGAGCAGAGGCCAGAAATCCAAACAGGAGCAACCACACTGTGTGGAAAGGCAGAGAGAAAGTTCTGGGATTGAAATAGGAAGGGAAGACAGTGGATGAGGAGGAACTGACTGAATGGGAAAAGAGAAAGGCTGGATAACTTGCTACAGGTGAACAAAAGAACTAAAGGTACAAACCCCAGGGCAATTGTACACGTTTGGCAGAGGTCCTTAAGTGACGAGATCAGAAGAGGCAGAGCCCTACCCCTCCCCCATTCTCTCTAGTGAGGCTTCGAACAAACTCAGCAGAGTTCAAACCAGTTACATGAGTAGGCAAAGGAAGTCTTACATTTGTATATCACCTTTAACAAGATGGGGGAGATGGTAGAGCTACTGGACTAATAAGTCAGATGCTCACGCTAATGCTCTGGGAAAGGAGATTCAGATCTCACCACAGCAGCTGATGGAATTAAAATTCAAATAATAAATGTGGAACTGAGAGTAAATCTCAATAAAGGTGGTCGTGACAGCTTTTGTTGACTGTTGTAAAACCCCATCTGGTTCACCAGTGCCCTTTAGAGAAGGAAATCTGCTAGCCTTGCTTGATCAAGACAATCTAATCACTACCTCTTGATATCCATTGGGCGTTAATATCACTGATTCCCCCATTGTCAACAACCTGGTGTTACCATTGTCTAGAAACTGAAATGCACTCACCGTATAAACATAGTGGCTACAAGAGCAGGTCAGGTTAGGATTCCTGCAGTGAGTAACTCACCTCCTGACTCCACAAAGCCTGTCCAGCATCTACAAGGCACAAGTCAGGGGGTGTGATAGAGTACTCCCCACTTGCCTGGATGGGTGCAGCTCCAACAACACTCAAGAAGGTTGACACCATCCAGCACAAACCAGCCTGCTTCATTGGCACCACATCCGCCAAACTCCATTACTAATACTCAGTAGCAGCAGTGTGTACTCAAGATGCACTGCAGAAATTCACCAAAGATCCTTAGACAGCACCTTCCGAACCATGGCCATTATTGTAGAGAAGGACAAGGGCAGCAGATACATGGGAACACCACCCCCTGCAAGTTGCCCTCCAAGCCACTCGCCATCCTGACTTGGAAATAAATCACCTTCGCTGTCGCTGGGTCAAAATCCTGAACTCCCTATCTAAGGGCATTGTGGGTTTAGCCAATGCACATGGACTGTAGCATTGCAAGAAGATAGCTCACTTCCCCTTCTCAACGACAGCTAGGAAAGGGCAATGAATGCTGGCCACTCTGTGACACCCACGTCCCAGTAGTGAATAAAGTAAATAGTTTTGGAATGCTAGCACCGTGAACTGCAGCAATTCAAGATGGCAGCTCATGGCCATCCTCTCAAGGGGTAATTAGGGGTGGGCGAGTAAATACAGGACACCCAAAAATGCCCACTTCTCATGAAGGAATTAACAAGAAGGATCCACAGCAATGTAATTCGCTTTTCACTGCACTCTGAAATGCCTAGCAACCTATACAACCAGTCTCAAAATGCTGAGAATGCCAACATTATGAAAGCAGGCCATTCAGCCCATCAAATCCATACCGACCCTCCAAAAGCCATGCCACCCAGACCCACCCTCTGCCTAATACTTCCCACATTCCACGGCATTGCACAGGAGCATCAGGCTAGATTTTACACTCAGGCTACTATTCGAGTTGTAACGGTCAGCCCCAGGGGCAAGTGTTTTATCCCTGATGGAGCTGGTCAATTCTTGGTCAATTGCAGGAAAAGGAAAAGGTTGGCATGGTGAAACACTGCTGCCTCACAGCCCCAGGGACTCAGGTTTGATTCAAGCCTCGGGCGACTGTGCAAAGTTTGCATGTTCTCCCCGTGTCTGCGCAGATTTCCTCCGGGTGCTCCAGTTTCCTCCCACAGTCCAAAGGTTTGCAGATTAGGTGAATTGGCCATGCTAAATTATCCAAAGTGTCCAGGGCTATGTAGGTTAAGTGAATTAAGCACGGGAAACGTCAGGTTAAAGGGATAAGGGTTAGAATAGGGAGGTAGGTTTGGGAGAGAGGATTAATGTGGCCTGCTTCCACACTGTAGGGATTCTATTCAGAATTAGCAAAAGGTCTTGTGTTACATAGAACAGCTTTGGCCAAACACCAGATGGTACAATCCCTCGGTTCTTTCTCCTCGATGAGGCTGGTCTTCATTACTTAGTTCTGCAAACTGCAGTCACCTGCTTGGCCATGCCAGGGGACCACCAGGTGTCAGTCAGAGTGCCAGAAGCCTCCCTGAAGTCTTGGCTGACATCCCTCAGGAATCAGCTCACAGGAACAGGAGGGGAGGCTGCAGCAAAAAAGGCTTTCCTGCATTGTTGCTTTCGGTATCCAGGGACCTGTTGAATCTCTGTTGCGCACCAGGGTCTATGCCCTTGGTGTCCCCTGGATCACAGAATTTAGGAATTTACAGGTAATGCAGCCGGTGGGAGATGGGAGCTGGGTTAGAAACTGGTTCCCAGTGGGAATTAAGGGAAATAAAAGTGGCTGGCTGTTATAGATTAAAAATACATACTCCCACTGTGGAAACTCTGCTGAGTAACAGGTACTGAGCGAGAATCTTACAGAGTTTATTCACATTGGATCAGGAGAGATAGAAAGGTTTCCTCCACAAGTTGGCAAGGCTCAATCTATTCACAATATAGGTGAATGATTTAGTGAGGGAACTAAAGTGAATCTCTCCAAGTTCACGAGGGTGATTTGCAGAGATGCTTCAGTGTGATTTGGACAAGTTGAGTGGGCAGGAAAATGTCAGTATAATGTATATAAATGTAAGGTTATCTCCTTTGGTAATGAAAACAGGAAGGCAGCTTTTCATCTGAATGTCAATAGATTGGGAAAGGTACAGGTGTAATGAATGTCCTCATAGACCAGTCGCTGAAAACAAGCATACAGGTGCATCAGACAGTGAAGAAGGTAAATGGTACATTGGCCTTCATAGTGAGAGGATTCAAGTACTGGAGCAGGGATGTCTTGCTACAATTGTACAGGTCTTGGTGGGACCACACCTGGATTATTGTGTGCAGATTTGATCTCCTTAGCAGGGGAGGAAGTTCTGGTTACAGAAGGAAGGTAACAAAGATTTTACCAGACTGATTCCTGGGATGGCAGCACTGATGTATAAAGAGAGATTGGATCGGTTAAGATTACATTTTTAATTGCATTCATGGGATGTGGATGTATCTGATTAAGCCAGCATTTATTGCCCAGCCCTAATTATCCAGAGGGCAGTTAAGTGTCAACCACATTGCTGTGGGTTTGGAGTCACATGTAAGCTGGATCAGGCATGAATAGCAGATTTCCATCACTAAAGGGTGTTAGAGAATCAGATGGGTATTTTCCCAGCAATCGCTAATGGTTTCGTGGCTATCAAAAACCTTTAATTCCAGATTTTTTTTGAATTCAGATTCCACCATCTGCCAATAATTCCACTAGGCTATTGTTTCCCTATTTTTGTTGGAGATTAAAAGAATGAGGGGAGATCATGGAAACTTATAAAATTCTTACAGGAATTGGAGGTGTAGTGGACAGCAAAGAAGGTTACCTCAGATTACAATGGGATCTTGATCAGATGGGCCAATGGGCTGAGGAGTGGCAGATGGAGTTTAATTTAGATAATTGTGAGATAATTTGCTTTCCTAAAATTGCATTTTAGGAAAGCAAATCTTAGCAGGACTTATACACTTAATGGTAAGGCCCTCGGGAGTGTTGCTGAACAAAGAGACCTTGGAGTGCAGGTTCATAATTCCTTGAAAGTGGAGTCGCAGGTAGATAGGATAGTGAGGAAGGCATTTGGTATGCTTTCCTTTATTGGTCAGAGTATTAAGTTTAGGAGTTGGGAGGTCATGTTGCAGCTGTACAGGACATTGGTTAGGCCACTGTTGGAATATTGCGTGCAGTTCTGGTCTCCTTCCTATCGGAAAGATGTTGCGAAACTTGAAAGGGTTCAGAAAAGATTTACAAGGATGTTTCCAGGGTTGGAGGACTTGAGCTATAGGGAGAGGTTGAATAGGCTGGGGCTGTTTTCCGTGGAGCGTTGGAGCCTGAGGGGTGACCTTATAGAGGTTTACAAAATCATGAAAGGCATGGATAGGATAAATAGACAAAGTATTTTCCCTGAGGTGGGGGAGTTCCGAACTAGAGGGCATAGGTTTAGGGTGAGAGGGGCAAGATATAAAAAGGACCTAAGGGACAACTTTTTCACTCAGAGGGTGGTGCGTGTATGGAATGAGCTGCCAGAGGAAATGGTGAAGGCTAGTACAATTGCAACATTAAAGAGGCATTTGGATATGTATATAATAGATTAGATTAAGATTAGATTACTTACAGTGTGGAAACAGGCCCTTCGGCCCATAGGAAGCGTTTGAAGGGATATGGACCAGGTGTTGGCAGGTGGGACTAGATTGGGTTGGGATATCTGGTCAGCGTGGATGGGTTGGACCGAAGTGTCTGTTTCCATGCTGTACATCTCTATGACTCTATAACTAGACAAGGTGAACACGGAAAAGATATTCCCAAAGATCAGAGAGCCCAGAAACTGAGGTCAGTCTAAGAATACAGGGTAGGCCTGAGATGAGGAGAAATGTCTTCAACGAGCCTGAAGAATTGTCTGCCATAGGATGCAATGGAAAACAAAACATTGAATGGTTTCAAAAAGGAGTTAGATAGAGTTCTTAGGGTTGAAGGAATGAAAGGGTATGAGGAGAAAATAGGAACAGGGGACTCAGTTGGATGCATAGTCATGAGCATATTGAATGGCGGAACAGGTTTGAAGGGCTGAATGGGTCACCCCTACCCTTATTCTCTATGTTTCCATTCTTATAGGTACAGTCCCAAAATTACGGCACCCAGTAAAATCTACAAGTTACCTTTGGCAGGATATATTGCAAAAGTGTAATCAGAATGAAAAGACTGAGCTGAGGAAGGAATGGAAGAAAATGGCCAGAGGACAGATCCAGATTGCTGTGAAGGATGACAGAGAGAGACGGAGAGGTTTAGGATCAGGTTAATTGATGGCATGGCTCCAAATCAAAGCTGGTTGGTGGGCAGGAGGAATTAGAATTAAAATTAAGTTTATTGTCACACAAACTCAAGTACAGGGATACAGGAGTACAGTGAAAAGTGTACAAAGTTGCTAATTCCGATGTCATCAAAGGTACCCAGGTACAAAACCTTAGATATAAATTAAGAAATAAAAGTAAGCATTCAGCATTGTCTTCCTAAAGGGGAGGTGACAGAGATAGAGATGTTTGTTCAGCTCTGGGCACCATACTCTGGCAAGGACATGAACACACTGGAGAGAACACAGAAGGGGTTTTACAAGAATTGGTCCAGGGATGAGAAGCTTTCAATATAAAGTTGGGACTGTTTCCCTTGGAGAGGAGATTTGGTTGGAGTTTTCAAAATGACTGGAGGACGGGTCTGGGCAGAGTCGATGGGGCAAAATTGTTTTCACTCGTCAAGAATTAGAGAGCACAATTCAAAAGTGATTTGTGAAAAATGAAATTGAGTGAGGAAAATATTTTTCACATGATAAATGAATAGGGTCAGGAATTTCCTGCCTGGAATTGTGGTGGAGGCAGGTTCAATTGAATCATTCAAGAGGGGCAATGGATGGATTGAAATAATATGCAAGAGGGAAAGCAGAGAGAACGGCATTGACTCAGCAATGCTCATTCAGAGAGCTAGTGCTGATAGGATGGGCTGAATGGCCATCTTCTGTGCTATTAACACTTCCTTGCGTGATCACACAAGAGTAAGAATACAGCAGGTATTTCTTGACTGAGAAGCAGAGCTGCTGGATGCACACAGGGCTTGATGCAAGTTAGGACACAGGGATCAGATGTAGTCATGGTCATGGGGATGGAGGGGCAGAAGGTGAGGCTGGAAGGGAAATATGCAAGCCTGGGTATAACAAAAGCAGCGTTGACAGTTTCAGCAATGTGTTGCAAATGATGCAGCCCTAATGCTAATTCAGTTATGCTGGCTTGTTTTGTGTCAAGTGCTTTTCAATCTGTCTACTTCTCACTCAGTTATGTTGAATTCACCTGCTCTGTTACATAAGCAACCTAAAGCCTCCTACCACTGTCGTGCAATACCTTTTGCATGTCATTGTTTACCACTGCTGACAGTATCCAGGTCACTTATATAAGCGTCCCAGACTTCCTTGATACTGGGTCGTCTGCTGTTTTCCAGTCTTGTATGAACTAACAATAAGCAAGTTATTTATAGCATGCCAGAATAAGGACCTGTAGGAACCCAGTGACACTTCCAGAGATGATGCACTACTGGATTTGACAGCCTGTGGTGGTTTATTATTTTACGAAAGTGATATGCTGCAGATGTTGGAATCGGAAATAAGAACAGAGGAAAAATGCTGGAAAAGCTCAACGGGTCAGGTAGAATCTGTGGAAAGCACCAGAGTTAGCGGAGATCTTTCACCACTATAAAAGATGAGAGGGCATAAATGTAAATTGTGGGCGGCACGGTGGCACAGTGGTTAGCACTGCTGCCTCACAGCACCAGAGACCCGGGCGACTGACTGTGTGGAGTTTGCACGTTCTCCCCGTGTCTGCGTGGGTTTCCTCCGGGTGTTCCAGTATGCTCCCACAGTCCAAAGATGTGCAGGTCAGGTGAATTGGCCATAGTGTTAGGTAAGGGGTAAATGTAGGGGTATGGGTGGGTTGCGCTTCGGCGGGGCGGTGTGGACTTGTTGGGCCGAAGGGCCTGTTTCCACACTGTAAGTAATCTAATCTAAAGTAATGTGCAAATGAAGCAAGGGGTGTAGGTACCTAGTGAAAATAGGTATACAGCGTGGTGAAGAAATCATTTGGCATGCTCGTCTTCATCAGTCAGAGTTGTGACGTGACGTTGAGGCTGTACAACACTTTGGTGAGGCCACTTTTGGAGTTCTACATACAACTCTGTGCTCCCTGCAATAGGAAGGGTGCTTTGTGGGCGGCACGGTGACTCAGTGGTTAGCACTGCTGCCTCACAGTGCCGGAGATTCGGGTTCAATTCCCGCCTTAGGACGGGAGTTTGCACATTCTCCCTGTGTCTGCGTGAGCACCCTCCCGGTGCTCCGGTTTCCTCCCACAGTCCAAAGATGTGCAGGTCAGGTGAATTGGCCATGCTAAATTGCCCGTAGTGTTAGATGAAGGAGTAAATGTAGGAGTATGGGTGGATTGCGCCTCGGCGGGTCGGTGTGGACTTGTTGGGCCGAAGGGCCTGTTTCCACACTGTAAGTAATCTAATCTAACAAAAACTGGAGAGATTTCAGAAAAGGTTTACAAGGATGTTGTCAAGGTTGGAGGGTTTGAGCTATAGGGAGAGGCTGGATAGGCTGTTTTCCCTGGAGCGTCAGAGGCTGAGGGGTGTCCTTATAGAGTTTATAAAATCATGAGGAGCTGAGATAAGGTGAATAGCCAAGGTCTATAACCTGGGATAGGGGAGTCCAAAATTAGATGGCATAGCTTTCAGGTGAGAGATGAAAGATTTAAAAGGGAGCTGAAGTTAAACTTTTTCACACAGAGGGTGGTGAGTAAATGGAACAAGCTGCCAAAGGAAGTGGTGAAGGTGGATACAATTACAACATTTAAGAAACATTTGGACAGGTACATAGATAGGAAAGGTTTAGAATGATATGGGCCAAATACAGTCAAATGGGGCTAAGTTAATTTGGCCATGCATGGATGAGCAGTCTATTTCCATGCTGTATGACTCTATAAAACCTTTTCACACAGCAAGCAGTGAGGGTCTGGACCCCATGATGATGATTAGATTACCTACAGTATGGAACAGGCCCTTCAGCCCAACAGGTCTACAACGACCCTCCAAAGAGTAACCCACCTAGACCCATTCTCCTACCCTATATTTACCCCTGACTAATGCACCTAACACTACAGGCAATTTAGCATGGCTAATCCATCTAACCTTCCCATCTTTGGATTGTGTGAGGAAACCAGAGCACCTGGAGGAAACCCACACAGACACAGGGAGAGTGTGCAAACTTCACACAGACAGTCACCCACGGCTGGAATCGAACCTGGGCCCCTGGAACTGTGAGGGAGCAGTGCTAACCACATTGGCATTTCAGGACTTCATCAAAGGAAGAAGGAAGAAACAGCAGAATAGGGCAAGTTTGGGCTGGGCACTGGGCAAGCTAACACAGAGGCTGGAGTAACGTGGGACCCCACTGCCTCCATTATATAATCATCTGAATGCCTCCATGGAAAGATCAGCCAGTCAAGTCCAACAATGTCAGAGTGTGCTGGATATAAGCTCAGACCTGCACTCCACTTCTCAAACCACTGTTGATTAGCACCAACAGCAAAATAACAGAAGGACAAGGGACCCAGACCTTACTCCAGGTGCCCCTCAGCCCAGGGGGAGTTCAAACCAAAGAGGGTGCACCTGCCTCTGGGAAGGATGCACTCAGTATGTTTAGGCCATGCAGACATACACGGCACCCCCCAGACTGAACCCCCAACCAGCCTTCCAAACCCTGGGGGCAGGCTCCCTCTACCCCAGCTGTGGGCACACCAAGAGGTGGGGGTTGGGGAACGACAGAAAGAAGATTTAATGAGGACAAATAGGTGACCGTCATTGTAAATGTGTAAATGTGTTCACTTTTCACTGTCGGTTATATGTGAGAATGTCTATCCTGTCAGAACTACAACACTGCAGGTAGAGAGCCCAGCCATCCTGGTGTTACACAGTGTTTGATGGTCCAAGCCATGAAGTGAGCAGCTCCTGCAGCCTGTGCAGATGATGAATAAATTGCCAATGCTTCCTACTTTGGCAACAAGGGTCAATCTATCCAGGGGGGGCAAACATTGCTGTTGCATCTCAGCCACTTAATGGCATTGATTCATAATGCTGCATTGATATGGTCATGATTTGGAGCAGCCAATGTTGGACTGGGGTGGACAAAGTTAAAAGTCACACAACACAAGGTTATAGTCCAACAGGTTTATTTGGAAGCACTCGCTTTCGAAGCGCTGCTTCTTCATCAGGTGGTTGTGGAGCAGAATCATAAGACACAGACTTCGTAGCAACAGGGTTACAGTGTCATGGAATGTAATATTAAACATCATGTAAGAACATAATGTACGATGGAAGGCAACAGCAGCCACTCCTCATGCAGAGAGTCTCAGGTTCAACCTCTTACAATTGGCGACACCCCCTGATGTAGGCATTCCCGTCTTAGCAGTCCTTCCCATCTACTCCAAAGGCATAAAATCTCCATAAGCCCTCCTCCAATTCATCTTTCTAAATGCTTATCTCCTCATTTTACCTCACCTTCCCATCCATCGCCAGCTCCACATATAAATCCGCTCGATATTGTAGTCCACTGTGCCCTGATCAAAGCCAGGAAGCTGTTGATTGTTAATGAACGCCCTCCCAGTACCTTGCACAATGCCCTTTGCCCTCACATTGTCTCCTTCCCTCCTCCATTATACACCAATCTAGCCCTTTCACAATTTTAATCCCCTCTGAAAGCCAACATCCTGATTCCAATCCCCTTGACTACGCAGTCTCCCTCTCTCAGCACTGAGAACTCCCTCCTGACTTTCAGCAGCCAGGCCCCGCTAGTGATTGGCGATATGTCCTTAAGTGATTTCGCTGGATAACACAATGAGCAACCAAAGCACTGACTGATATCTGTACAGCTCTCTGACAGTGTATCATTCGACCAACAGAGTTGACCATAGCCCACTCCCCGGATTGTAGAGGTACAGATCCCCTAACACTGATCAGACCAAGTTGACTGTGCCAATCCCTGGACTGGTATGAGGGGTTGCCCTTGTACTACTGTCCCAAGATCCCTTGTCTGAAGGGTGCCTCACTGGTATTGATTGAGGCTTAGACCTGGAGAGCTGGCTGTCTGCTTGATGCAGTGTGTTTGGTGAGGTTGTGGCTGGCACATATTGCAGGTGTGGGAGTGATGTGGCACACCTACATGTCCTTGACTGATCACTGCTGACCAGCACGAGAAGCTACCAGGCTTTGTGTCTGCATAGCCTGTATTCCTGATGAAGGGCTTTTGCCCGAAACATCGATCTTCCTGCTCCTCGAATGCTGCCTGAACTGCTGTGCTTTTCCAGCACCACTCTAATCTAGACTCTGGTTTCCAGCAGTGATCAGTCAATGTTTTTACCTTTGTGCCTGCACTGAACAGCAAGGTTCGACAGAACTAAAATGACTCTTTAAAGAATGGCTGAAGAAGACAAAGAGTAAGGCAAGGATGGCATGAGCATCGAGGTCGGTGCAAAATTAAAGAGTGCAAATGCAGCAAGTGAGGAGGCCAAAGATGCAGACTGGGTACCAATCCATGAGCTGGGTACCAATCCCTATGTGCAAAATGTCCACTGCAATGGGCTCAATATTGCAGCACTTAGAACTATACTGTAAATGGGTCAGTGGTGTGCCAGGATGAGGTTGGTGTATGTCTCGTGCCAATGTCCATGAACTTAGAATGAGTGCAGCTGATGCCCATGAAGGGTGCCTAAGATGCTTTTGTCTGGTATCCAAAATCTAGAGGTCCAACAAAGTGAGTCAAAACCTCCAGGTACCTCTTCAAATCACAGCAGCTAGTTTTTATTCCACACATGGGAACCTTCATATTGAGGTGAGATTAGGTATTAACAGAGTGATAATGAGCAATAATACACGTTAACCAGCCTCTCGCTGCTCACTAGCAAGAATCTTCTCTCAAGGTCAGGGGATTTTATTGGAAAATGCAACTTTCTGATCTTGATGTTGAGAAAGGCCTTGCTGAACACCTCACTGAATTTTCCAAACTTCCCCACCATAATCTACATCAATCAGTACTTGCTCTGAGTATAAATATCTCAGAGTGGGCAGGCTTGGAACTTTCTAGAATGTGAGACAGTCCTGAGATCACAGAATTATAGAGATGTACAGCATGGAAACAAACCCTTCGTTCTAACTCATCCATGCTGACTCGCTGTCCTAAATTAATTGAGTCCCATTTGCCAGCATTTGGCCCATATCCCTCTAAAACTGTAAATGAACATACAATGTAGATTGGCCCTTAACTAATCTAACTATAAGTCAAAGCCTGCTATATCTATAATTACTGCATACGAGCAGCTTTTAGTATTAATGTATAATAAAAAGTGTCATTTTGAAATCTAAGGCTGTAAACAGTCCATGAGTTTGCCTTTCCCTCCTCCAGTCTGTCTTGAAGTCAATTTCATTGAGTGAAATCAAACTGCACAGTAAAAGAATCTTTCCTTAATCTCTGTGTGACTTCAGGCCCTCAGCCAACCCTCTGAAGTGGCCCTTGCAGTCAATTCAGTTCAGGGCACAATTGAAGATGGTCACTAAACTAGTGACATCCATAATTATCAAAATGCATATTGTGTATGGGAGGTGATGGCCTGATGGCATTAGCATCAGACTATTAACCCAAGACTTACCTACTATTCCAGGAGCCCAGGTTCAATTCCCACTATAGCATGTGTAATAGAGTCATGCTGCATGGAAAGGCACCTTTCAATCAAACTAGTCCTTGCGACCATAACCCTAAGTTAAACTAGCCCCATGTGCTTAAGCATAGCCCATATCCCTCTGAGCATTTCTTATTCACATACAGAGGAACCTTGATTATCCAAACCGAGATGGGCAGGCACTATTTTGTTCGGATAATTGATTATTTGGTTAATCAATTCAATGCCTTTCCTCTGGGGGTTGGAATTTTCAATGAAGTCTGCTCCCCGTTCAGGAGCGAGGCCCCGCCCCCAACACTGCCCCCCCAAACCCCGTCCGGTCCATGCCCGCCCCCAAACCCCATCCAACACCACCTCCCGCCTGCCCCCCAAACCCCGTCCAAAACCGTGCCCCCCCCCATCCGCTCCCAATACCGCACCCCCCCCCCGCCCGCCCCGCCCCTTACTGGGGCAGCCGGACTGGACACCAACAAGATTGCGGCTGCTGCTGCCTTTTGTGGGGCGAGTCTCCAAATAGCACACACAACCTTTTTACTGCAACCTTTTGACAGGTTCCACGTTTGCCCTGTACAGGACAATGTTAGAGAGATTATCTGGGGAAGGGGGGGTTTAGGGTGCACGCTCGTGTAGAACTCCAGGGAAAGCGTGGGGAGAGAGAGAGAGGGCGTGGGAGGTCAGTCATTTAGAGACGGTGCCTGCACTTCCTTCAGTGCAGGACTGTTCTCAGCAGCACTTTTAATCACCATAAACAAAAGGTGCGATCAGTGTTGGGCACATGTCTTTGATGTAATGTTTCGGTCAGGACCTCAAGATCTCCTTTGGATAAGTGGCATTCGGATAATCGAGGTTCCACTGTACTTATCCAAATGCCTTTAAACTTCGGAACTGTATCTAAATGCACCACTTCCACTGAGATCATTCTGCACATGCACCACGCTCCGTATAAAATAATTGCCCCCAGGTCTTTTTAAAATCTTTTTCCTCTCACCTTAAAAATATGCTCCTTAGTCTTGAAATTTTCCACCCTAGGGAAAAGACACTTGCCAGTCACCTTATGTATACCCCTCAAGGTTTTATAAACCTCTAAATGGTTGCCCTCTAATCGCCTACGCTTCAGTGAAAATACTGCCAGCCTATCTAGCCTCGTCTTCAAACTCAAACTTTCCATTCCCGGCAACATCCGAGTAGATCTCTTAGCGACCCTCTCCAGCTTAATAATATCCTTCCTACAAATCTGCAATCAAAACTTGACACAATAGTCCAGAGGAGGCCTCACCAATATCCTGAAATTCATCTCATTTTTTTCAGAAATCCAAAATGAAGAGTCTAAATGATGACTCATGTCAGGAAAATCCCATCTGGTTCACCAATGTCTTTTAAGACATTAATGATCTGGTCTGGCCTATATTTGACTCCAGACCTACGGCAATGTGGTTGACCCTTAACTACCAATGAATGCTGTTCCAGCCAACATCCCTTGACTAAATTTATTTGAAAATTGGTTTCGATGTTCAAATGAAACTTTAAATGGCGACCTACTCTGGGAGCAGTACATTAAGGGGTGTCTGCCACAGTAATGCCTCGCAATGTTATTTCATCTCAAATTGGAGATGCACAGCTCTCGCTCTCAAACTGTCAGATGTCAGCTGTGGCTCAGCAGGGTGTCTCGCAACTCTGTATCAGCAAGACAAGGCATCAAGGTCCCACTCCGGGAGGAGTGAGTACATTAGCCAGGCTGGAGCTTTGGATAGGGTCATTGAATGAAATATGATGTCAGGGTAAAATTTGCCACCACAGGGCAAAACAAAAGGTCCTGTGCCCCCTGTATCTATCCTACATCTATCCTGCGTTTTTTCTTAATTTCACTTTGTCATTCTCACACATTCTGTGGAACCTTGCTGTGTGTAAATTGGCTGTTGCTTTTCCACCTCTAGCACAGCGACTACACCTCAACTGCACTTAATTGGCTGTGAGGTGCTTTGAGGCTTCCAAGGTCATGCAAGGTTCAGTGGTAATGTTCAGTATAAAGCTTTTCTTCCCTCTCTCTTCACTACAGAACTCTCTCCTGCAGTTCTACATGAGGAACAAAGAGGATGCAACATGGGCCCAATTACCGTGACTCAGAGTGCATGGGTTGGGGAAGAGGGTTTATGAACTGGTGAAGGGGCGGGGGGGGGTGGAATGCTCAGTGGCCTAGGCCAGGAGCAGCCCAGATTTCTGTCCCTGCCCCCAAATTTCAGGAACCCAAGACCTGTGATGGACAATGGCTTCTCGGTAATTCTGATATCTCTTCCCCACCTCTTCCTCTTCCTGAATGGGCATCCTCCCAATCTGACACAATCCTGTCAATGCAGCCCTCACCTTCTATACCAATCCACAGCTAATGTGAGTGAAATTCAGTTCTCCGGTCACCAAGATGTGGCGGTGCTGATCTTGAACTGGGGTGGCCAAAGTCAGAAGTCACACAACACCAGGTTATAATCCAACAGGTTACTTTGAAATCGCAAGCTTTCAGAGCATCATCAGGTGTAGTGTGAGAGGGAAGCACACAGAACACAGAATTTATGGCCAGACAGATCAAGGGCGGAGAGATCAAAAGATCATAGAAATGGTGTGAGAGGAGTGCCGAATAATAAGTCTCTGCAGGTGGGCAAGGGTGTTAGACAGTGTGAGTAAAGTGTCAATAGCTGAATAACAACCATAGGGACGACCTGTAATCTGATTAAATGGGGCAGGGAGATAATTACAAAAATTAAAAATAAGAATGACAAGAATAACATGGAACCCAATCAGAAGCCACATGGAAAATCCCAGCAGGTCCGGCAGCATCTGTGAAGAAAAAACCAGAGGCAGGGTTACCGTACCCGAAACAATAACTCTAATCTTTCTTTACAGATGCCACCAGATCCGCTCGGCAGCCCCTCCCCCCAACACCCGCTGCCCTTGTTCCAGACTTGGAGCATCTGCAGATCTTTCAGTTCTGATTTGACTGCATTAACATGATAGGGATAAGAGTCACATGCTGAGCATCTCACCAAAGTAATAAGTAATCCAAAACTGTACAGACTAAGTTAAAAATCACACAACACCAAGTTATAATCCAACAGGTTTATTTGGAAGCACGAGCTTTCGGAGTTCTGCTCCTTCATCAGGTGGTTGACAACTGGGAGGGAACATTCATCCATTCATCCATTGTCATAGCATCTGCATGGTCTCATCAATACCTCATGATCTGGGGCATCCCTGCCCCAGATGAATGAACAACTGAAAGAAAACCGCGCAACAATTGCCAGACATTAATGTTCCCTCCCATTCAGGAACGCTTCAGCTTCTGATATCAAGGATATTCAGCCTCCAATCTTTGGGTAAGTATCCTCCAAGGCAGCCTTCAAGATACACAACAATGCAGAATTGCTGAGCAGAAACTGAGAGTCAAGTTCTTTATCCATGAAGACAGCCTCAATCATGATCTTGGGTTCATGTCGTGCTACATGTGATCCTAGCACACTGTTCTGTATCTGTAAAACCTTCCTTACTGTCCTGTTATGACATCATCACCTTGACAAGTTGGTATGATCTCTCTACCTTAATTAGTCTGCACAGTTTCGGATTACTTATTACTTTGGTTAGACCAACGGCAGGCAATTCTTATACCTATTGTGTTGATGCAGTCAAATAAAAACCAAACAAACTGCAGATGCTACAAGTCAGGAGCAAAGGCGGGGGCTGCTGGAGGGGTGCTCAGCGGATCCGGCAGCATCCATGAAGAGAAAACGTTTCGGGTTTGGTAACCCTTCCTTTGGTTTTTCTTCACCGATGCTGCTGGACCTGTTGGACCTTTCTAGTAGCTTGTGTTTTTGTTCCATGTTATTCCAGTCTTTTGGTTTGTCTTCAGCACCGCCTTACTTTTAATTTTTCTGTAATTATCTCTCTGCCTCATTTAATCGGATTATAGGTCATCCCTTCATTTGTTATTCAGCTATTGCCAGAGGAAGTGGTGGAAGTTAGTACAATTACAGCATTTAGTAGGCATCTGGATGGATATATGAATAGGAAGGGTTTGGAGGGATATGGGCCAAGCGCTGGCAGGTGGGACTAGATTGGGTTGGGATATCTGACCAGCGTGGACAAGTTGGACCAAACAGTCTGTTTCCGTGCTGCACGTCTCTGACTCTATGAGTTGATTGGCATTTTACTCACACTGTCTAACACCTTTGGTCACCTGCAGAGACTTATTATTTGACTCTCTACTCGCACCATTTGTATGATCTTTTGATCTCTCTGGCCTTGATTTCTCCGCCCATACATTCTGTGTTGCATGTGCTTCCCTCTCATTACACTTGATGAAGGGGTTGTGCTTATGATTTAGAATAACCCTGTTGGACTATAACCTGATGTCGTGTAAGTTCCGGCTTTGTCCATTCACCAAAACGTCTGGGTCCAATGATAGCCTTCCCCACATCTCCTCCCACGTAGGCCTCTAAACAATTGCTGGTCCACTCCAACCAGCTAAATCCTGGCAGCCATCTTGTACTTTGAGGAAAAAATTAGGTTGCAGGTCAAAATTGTCACACAAACAAAAAAGACCAGCATTGCCTCCAAATTGCCACTTGTTAAGATATGATTAAGATTGTAGAGATTTCATTCCCATGACTTTAGCACATTTGCCTTCAGTGCTCAGATCTTTGAGTATAGAAGTCGGGACGTCATGTGGCAATTCATAGAATCCCTATTGTGTGGAAACAGGGTCTTCGGCCCAACAAGTTCACACCGACCCTCCAAAGAGGAGCAACCCACCTCCCAATGCTCTACATTTACCCCTGACTAATACAGCTAATCTACACATCCCTGAACACTATGGGCAAATTAGCATGGCCAATTCACCTGACCTGCACATCTTTGGAGTGGAAGAAAAGCAGAGCACCCAGAGGAAACCCACACAGACACGGGGAGAATGTGCAAACCCCACACAGACAGGCACCCAAGGCTGGAACTGAATTTAGGTTCCTGTGAGGTAGCAATGCTAAGCACTGACCTACCATGCCATCCATGTATAGGATGTTGGTGAGGCCTCTTCTGGAGTACTGTGTCCAGTTTTGGTTGCCTTGTTATCGGAAGGATGTTATTAAGCTGGAGAGGGGACAGAAGAGATTTACCAGGATGTTGCCAGATATGCAGGGTTTGACTCAAGAGCAGCTCCTTCGCTGCTGTTATCAGACTTTTGCATGGATCTCGTTAATATTAATGTTGATGTCTCTCTGAACCTTCTCAGCTGTAACACTGTATCCTGCACTATGTTCGCTTACCCTTATGCACTTTAATAGCACGATATGCCTGTAAAGCACATAAGAAAACACTTTTCACTGCACCTCGATGTACGTGACAGTAATAAATCAAATCAAATCAAAGAGCAAGCTCAGATTTCAACATGTAATTAATATTTTTGCCTTTATGGGTCATGTGAGGGAGCTATTTTTGTTTTTTTTCTTTTGCTGATGAGCAAATTGAATTTTGAAAGCATCTCTTCAGCTAATTATATCAGCCGTATTTGAACTTTTGTGTTTGAGAAGCACGTAGCATCACCTGTGAGCGATAACCTATTCTAATTATTTGCCATCGTGTTTGATGCAGACTAAATGTCGACTCAGCAAACCACCACCAATTAGCACTGCTTTGATTTGCAAGCAAGAGGTTGGCTGAGCAGGCCAACTGCAGTGCACAGGTGCCTGATGAGGGCAGCACTGAGTACCCTCACTTCCGCTCAGCTCCTTGATGGTCACAGCACCAAAGGACTTCAACTTGCGCCGATTGGTTGCTCCATCAAATTCTCCTGCCCTTTTCTTTCCTGGCACAACCAGGATTTGGGCGGCACGGTGGCACAGTGGTTAGCACTGCTGCCTCACAGCGCTAGAGACCCGGGTTCAATTCCCGCCTCAGGCGACTGACTGTGTGGAGTTTGCACGTTCTCCCCACGTGTCTGTGTGGGTTTCCTCCGGGTGCTCCGGTTTCCTCCCACAGTCCAAAGATGTGCAGGGTCAGGTGAATTGGCCATGCTAAATTGTCCATAGTGTTAGGTAAGGGGTAAATGTAGGAGTATTGGTGGGTGGCGGGTCGGTGTGGACTTGTTGGGCCGAAGGGCCTGTTTCCACACTGTAATGTAATGTAGTGTAGTTCCTCAAAGTCCCAGGAGTTACATCACAACAACTGCCAACATTCCCATGTGCCTTGGGGCATGGACGATCGAGAGACAATTTTATTGAAACATGTAAGATCCTAGAGGCTCTCAGGACCATAGAAATGTACAGCACAGAAACAGACCCTTCGATCCAACTCATCAATGCTGGCCAGATATCCTTAATTAATCTAGTCTCATTTGCCAGCATTTGGTCCACATCCCTCTAATTATCCAAATATCGGATTATCCAAAGGAGATCTCAAGGTCCCAATAGAAACATCACAGCACCTTTTGTTTACAATGATTAAAAATGTAGTTGGCTTACTGAGAACAGTCCTGGACATCGATGGGAGCCCAGGCACCATTTCCACATGACTGACTGCCCGCCCTCTCTCTCTCTCTCTCCCCACACTTTCCCTGGAGTTCTACACAGGGGTGTACCCTGAACCCCCTTCCCAGATAATCTCTCCAACAATGTCCTGTACAGGGTAAAGGTAGAACTTGACGAAAAGTTTGCAGAAAAATTTGTTTGTGTGTTTGTGTGTGTGCGCATGCCACTCATGAGTTTATAAAACTCTGTAAGGTGACCCCTCAGCCTCTGACTTCCATGGAAAACAGCCCCAACCTATTCTGCCTCTCCCTTTAGCTCAGACTCTCCAATCCCAAAAATATCCTTGTGAATCTTTTCTGAACTCTTTCAACTTTAATAACATCTTCCCTAAAGCAGGGAGACCACATTAAATGCAGTAGTCCAAAAGTGGCCCAACCAAAGTCCTGTGCAGTCACAACATGACATCCCAACTCCTATACTCAATGCACTGACCAAACACCTTCTTCACTATCCTATCTACCTGTGACTTCACTTTCAAGGAGCTATGAACCTGCACTCCAAGGTCTCTTTATTCAGTAACACTCCGCAGGATTTTACCATTAAGTGTATAAGTCCTGCGCTGATTTACCTTTCCAAACTGCAGCACCTCACATTTATCTGAGTTAAACTCTATCTGCCACCCCTCGACCGACTGGCCCATCTGATCAAGGTCCTCAAGATACTCTTGAGGTAACCGTCTTTGCTGTCCACTACACCACCAATTTTGATGACGTCTGCAAATTTACTAACAATTCATGATGGCTCAGTGGTTAGCACAGCTGCCTCACAGTGCCAAGCACCTGCATTCGATTCCAGCCATAGGCGACTGCCTGTGTGGAGTTTGCACATTCTCCCTGTGTCTGTGTGGGTTCCCACAATCCAAAGGTGTGCAGATTAGGTGAATTAGCCATGCCAAGTTGCCCATAGTCCTCAGGGATGTATAGGCTAGGTGCATTAGTTAGGGGTAAATGTAGGGGAATGAGTCTGGGTGTGGTACTCTTTGGAGGGTTGGGGTGGACTTGTAAGGCCAAATGGCCTGTTTTCACACTGTAGGGATTCTAAGATACTCTTATATTCACATCAGGATGGATGGTGTGAGGATGTCTCCTCTTGTGGTAGAATTTAGAATTAGGGTACTAGGTCTTTTGTAGGAACATAAGAAATGGAGCTGGTGTAGGCCATCTAGCCCATCAAGCCTGCTCTGATCATGGCTGATCTTTACATGAACCCAGCTCCGCTTACCCGCCCGCTCACCACAACCCTTAATTCGTTTACTATTCAAAAGTGTATCACTGCCTTAAGAAACATTCAAGGAGGCAACCTCAACTGCTTCACTGGGCAGGGAATTCCACAGATTCACAACCCTTTGGGTGAAGAGGTTTCCCCCTCAACACAGACCCAAATCTGCTCCCCCCCCTTGTTTTGAAGCTATGTCCCAAATGTCTGCCTGTGAGGGCAGGTGCTAGTCCAACTCAAGGCAAGGCAGCAACTCTGATAATGTCGCACTCCTTGAGTGCTGCACCAGAGAGGACTTGCCTCTGAAGTGTAATTGAACCAATTTGTCTCTCATTCAGAGGCTTGTTACTAACCGAGCCATTATTAATAATCAAAGGCAGAATCATGGAACATGATGCACAATATTCTGGTAAATATCCCTGAGTATACTGACCTGGACATTTCATGCTAATTGATGGCAAAACTATCTGTGTTTGCCACCTTCTGGACGTGTGCAGTTAAACACAAAAATCCAGTTGCATCAGTCTGTCATTTCTTGGTTCTGTCATAGGATTTGCAAATGGAAATCAATTCGAAATCACTGAACTGACATGAGCTTCCACTTTTATGCATCGCATTTTCACTGTAGGAATGCTTATAAAAGCTTAGATTGAGATGCAACTGTATTTATCACAATCACTGTGGGAATACCTTTCGTGGCCCGGAAACCCAATGTTTTATCGGTGAAGTGTCATATTTTCTCTATTCCTTGATTAAAATCTCTGTACTTATTTAAAATGTTAGAGAGCATTTTTTTAAAAAATGTTCATCCTCTCCCTTTGCAGGTCTCAATCTTTTAATCATAGAACATAGAACATTACAGCACAGTATGTGCCCTTCGGCCTTCGATGTTGTGCCAACCTGTGAAACCAATTTGAAGTCTATCTCACCTATACAAGTCCATTTTCATCCATATGTTTATCCAATGAACATTTAAATGCCCTTAATGTTGGCGAGTCTATTACTGTTGCAGGCAGGGCGTTACCCTCTGAGTAAAGAAACTACCCCTGATATCTGTCCTACATCTATCACCCCTCAATTTAAAGCCATGTCCCCTCATGCCATCACCATCCAAGGAAAATGGCTCTCACTGTCCACCCTATCTAACCCTCTGATTATCTTATATGTCTCAATTAAGCCACCTCTCAACCTTCTTCTCTCTAATGAAAACAGCCTCAAATCCCACAGCCTTTCCTCATAAAACCTTCCCTCCATACCAGACAATGCCCTAGTAATCTTCTCTGAACGCTTTCCAAAACTTCCACAGCCTTCCTATAATCACTTTCCATAAATTAGAAAATGTGTGAGTGATCAGACATTTTTTTTTGCCTCTTCCTGCTTTCCTGTCTGTGAGAATTGCTCAGTGTGATTGGTTCTGATCTTGCTTGAGGAGACCACTCCTGCTGGACAGTACAGATCCACTTCACAGAGTGACAGCATGAAATGACCACCAGGAAATGTGAAATCTATACCGCTAAGGACGTAGATCTTTATTCAAGGTATATTCGGTGTGGACAGATTTTATTACCTAACCCCATCTTTCATATTTTGCTATAGATAACAACATTACATATTGTTGTTCATCCAGTTCTGGTCACCGAGTTATTAGAAGGATATTACTAAGCCGGAGCGAGTTCAGAAGAGACCTAACAGGATGGGTGCCAGGTATGGAAAGTGTGAGTTATAAAGGAAGGCTGGATAGGCTGGGACTTTTTTCACTGGAGCATAGGAGGTTACAAGGAGAAGTTTATGAAATAATGAGGAATATAGCTAGAGTTAATGGTTGTTGTCTTGGTTTTCAAAACTAGGGGGGATATTTTTAAGGTGAGAGGAGAGAGAGATTTGAAAAAGACACAAGGGACATATTTTTTACCCAGAGGGTGGTTCGTGTGTGGAATGAACTTCCAAAAGTGTATGCAGGTACAATTACAGCATTTAAAAGGCATTTGGATAGATACATGAATATGAAAGGTTTAGAGGGATATGGGCCGGGAGCAGGCAGATGGGACTAGTTTAGTTTGAGATTATCTTCAGCATGGACTGGTTGGACCAAAGGATCTGTTTTTGTGCTGGATGACTCTATGACTCTATAACTCAAAGTCTTAAACTGACCAATGTGCCTTACATTTTGTTTGGTTTACAGCTTAAAACTGACAAGCATATGGATCTCTCCAACCAATAGCTTCCACTCCGTAAGAGTTATGCAATCTACAATGTAATCTACTAAGTGTCCTATCCTTCTGCTTACTTAATAACTATTTTTTAAGCAATGAATGGTACTGAGGTCAAGTAGGAGATTGCTAATTTCTGACTTCTGCTCATATAAAACAACAATGGCAAAAGGGTACACACTGAAAAGTGCCTGAAAATGCCCATTAATCGGCTCCTTTAATCCACATTACCTGTGTTTTGAACACCAGATGTGCTCCCAACATAGTCTTTATACTGCACATTAATCATTTGTATTATTCAAGTCAAAGTTAAATGCCCTGTCAAAGCTTTTGGTTGAAACTGGTTAACGGTGAGTTTATACCAAGTTATTATTGACATTTCCTGAGGGTTGAAGAGAGAAGTTAACAGAAAATTTAGATAAAGATTGAACCAAGTACAGATAAGACAAAAACAAACTTAAAAAGAAGTTCCAATAAACCTTCGTGATGTACTGTTACAGCCTGTTGCATTAGTTTTTGTAGCTGAAGCAACTTAGAAATATAGAAAACAGGAGGAGGAATAGGCCATTCAGCCCTTCAATCTGCTCTGTCATTCAACACGATCATGGCTGATCATCCAACACAGTACTCAGTTCCCCATATCCTTTGATCTCTTTAATGCAGATTTTGGAAATTTCTACTCCCGGTTCAACAGATGTGACAATTTTTAGCTGCCCTGTTGATTTACAGCAGACCACTGGTTGGTTTGGAATGTCCCACTGTGTCTCTTTCTCTCTCTCACACACACGCGCGCACACGCACACACTTTCTCTCCCTTTCACCCTATCTCTGTGCTTCGAGAAGTATTTCTTTTGAATGGTTCGTGATCTCTTATGTAGATACAGTTAGGGACCAGGCCAAACCCCCTCAAAATATTCAGAAGATAGTCTAGACCTTAACTTTTCCTTATTTTTGAGGTAAATTCCAGATGCAATTTAATTGGTCAAACTACTGGATTTGAAGCAAAACATATGTTAATCATCCATTATCGTTAAAATACATCAAAAGAAACAAAGAATCAGAATAACAACTCTATTGGAAACTTAACAGGATAACAGATACAGTAAGTATTACTAATTAACCAATATCGATATAATAACGCCCCATAAACAGACCCTTGACAAAGGGCAAATTCAGACACAGATTATCTCACATCCAGCTCTGTAGCAGGAAGAGAAGCTTTTGGCTATAACCGAGAAAGGGAGAAAATACCTTCCACTTCTTCAAGACCCCAACAGCAACTGCTAAAAGCTAAAACTAAAAATCCTGATTCTGTGGGAGCTTGACCCCAACAATCCAGGCTGCTTCTATAGTTCCAACTTTATGCAAAAGCCCAAAACCTGACAAGCTATCTTCTCCAGTGACTTTGATACGCTGCTCGGCTCCTCTGCCTTAAAATCTCTCATCGAAAAAAAGAGGCAAAATACACCTCTTAAAGCCACAGCATCATCATGGTAGCTTTCCTTTTTGCTTAGCTGACACACTCTGATAACCGCAGCTCGCAAGTGCCTTTCTAGAAAACAATGCCATGTTACATAAAAAGCACCAAAATTTCCTGTGCAGTTTCTTAGTTTTTGTTTCCTGGACACAGCCTAATTTACTTTCTTAAAAAGAGCCATCAATGCACCAGAATGAGAGTAATTATGTGTCTGGTCCTGTTTCTGTGTAATCCTGGTGGAAAATACAGTTGCGTAGACATGTAAGGTATGCAAACCAAATATTTAGCTCCCTACCCAGTTATGGAGTCATAGATTCATGAAATATTACAGCATGGAAACAGACCCTTCGGCCCAAACATGTCCATGTTGATCATGGTGCCCACTCAGCTAGTTCCAATTGCCTGCATTTGATCCATATCCCTCAAAACCTTTCCCATCCATGTACCTATCCGAATGCTTTTTTAAGTGTTGTTATTGTACCTGCCTCAACCACTTTCTCTAGCAGCCTATTCCTTATATACACCACTGTCTGTGTGAAGAAGGTCCTTCTTAAATCTTTCCCCTCTTACCTTAAACCTATGCCCGCTTGTTTTCAATTTCCCATCAAAAGGAGAGAGACGATATCCTTTCTATATTCCTCATCATTTTATACACCTCAATAAGGTCGCCTCTCATTCTCCCTACATTCCAAGGAATAAAGGCCTATCCTGGCCAACCTTTCCCTATAACCCAGGCCTACTAATCCTGGCAACATCCTCGTAAATCATCTTTGTACTCTTTCCAGTTTAACTATGTCTGTCCTGTAACAAGGTAACCAAAACTGTACACAATACTCCAATTGAGGCCCTCACCAATGGCTTATACAACTGTAACATAATGTCCTAACTCCTGTACTCGACGCCTCGCCCAATGAAGGCCAGAATGCTAAATGCAGTCAGATGAGCCATTTTACAAAAAAGTGGTGGTTTCTTTTCAGAAAATGGCTGGATCATAACAAGACAGTCCCATGCAAATGAGGCAAGGATGATGTGAGTAAAATATTTTCACTCAGCGAGTAGGTAGGGTGTAGAATGTACTGCCTGGAAATGTGGCGGAGGCAGGTTCAATTCAAGTATTCAAGAGGGCACTGGATGTTTTTTTGGATGGTGTGTCAAGATACAGGGTAAAGACAGGAGGGTGGCACTAGATAATCGAACTGTTGCAGGCATGACGGGCTGAATGGCCTCTTTGTACACCGTAACCATTTTGTGATTCATGTTTTTTTTAAAGATTTTTTTAGATTAGATTACTTACAGTGTGGAAACAGGCCCTTCGGCCCAACAAATCCACACCGCCCCGCCGAAGCGCAACTCACCCATACCCCTACATTTACCCCTTACCTAACACTACGGACAATTTAGCATGGCCAATTCACCTGACCTGCACATCTTTGGACTGTGGGAGGAAACCGGAGGTGCCAGAGGAAACCCACGCAGACACGGGGAGAACATGCAAACTCCACACAGACAGTTGCCTGAGGCGGGAATTGAACCCAGGTCTCAGGCGCTGTGAGGCAACAGTGCTAACCACTGTGCCACCGTGCCACCCACTAATGTCTGCGGGTATACTGATGTAATCTTAACAAGACAGTCAGCTCCATTAGATCATTGCTGGGTGAGTTTCATTTCCTTGCCTAGTCTTCTGTAATATTTTGTATTCTTGAGTTTAGAGAGAATTTGCATCATACACATGCATCAAGAGTACAGGCAGCTTCAAGTATTCAGCTGGCACTGCAGTTGACTGAAGGGGTTTACTTCCTCCATGATTGATGAGGGAAGTGCCCCTGGATATGTTAAGTTGCACACTTCTCAGCCACATCAACATCACATGCAGTTACTAACATCACTGAGGGAGAGGATTGACATCACTTTAAATCACTGGGAACAACGTGTCAAACAATTTGTGCCACAGGTAGTTTGTTTTAACACGTTCCTTTGGCTCTAGAACCCAGGTTGAACTGCAAGAGGTTTAAAATCGGTGACGGTTACTCTGTTTGACTTGTAATTAAAGTAATGTTATTGTTGAGGGTGGTGGACGACTGTAAGGGATGGAGGAAGGTGTTAATCCAGTCTCTGGTTATAACATTCACAGTACTGCTCCGAGTTTGAGACACATTGGCAGTGATTTAAGTGAAGTTTCAAATATTTATTCTACTTATTAACAACTTACATGATTAGGGAAGGCAACACTTAGTGGTCTTATCGATGCACTGTTAATCCAGAGACCCAGGGATCTAGGAACCTGGGTTCAAATCCCACCACAGTAGATGGTGGAATTTAAATTCAATAAAAGACCTGGAATTAAGAATCTTATGATGACCACAAATCCATTGTCAATTGTTGGAAAAGCTCTTCAGACTCATTAATGTCCTTGCCGGAAGGAAACGGTCATCCTTACCTGGCCTGGCGTGTTGACCCCTCTCTGCCTTCTGGGAATTAAGGATGGGACAAAGGTGGACAGCTTTCCAGTGTGGATGAAGAAGTAAAATGACAAAAAAAAAAAGATTGTTTAAATTAAAAGAAATGATGACGAAGAATGATCACTTCACCAAACTGCTGTGTCACAACGAGAGGTAGTATTGTGTTAGAATCAGACTCGCTTAGCTGCAGTTCCACAAACACTCCAGAAGTTCAAGGCAAAGTGGTTGGCAATCCACCACCTTCAATATTCACTCCCTCTGCTACCAATGCTCAGAGGCAGCAATGTGTACCATCTACAAGAGGCACTGCAGTACAGCAACTCACTCAGGTTCCTTCAACAACACTTTCCAAACCTGCAACCTCTACCAGCTGAAGATTCAAGACAGGAGGTCCATGGGAATAATGTCACTTGCACATTCCCCTCCAAGCCAACCTGATTTGGATCTACATTGCTATACCTTCAGTGTCAGTGGGTCAAATTCCTGGAAGTCCTTGCCAAGCAGCATTGAATTGAATTAGCTTTATCGTCAAATGAATACAGTGAAAAGTTTACAAGCTGCCACTACGGCTCCCCCTCTATCCCGAATCGAAGTGAAACTTCAACTATTTACTTCAACTCATTAGCAACTTTGTTTTGGTCAAACCTTTCGTTGGGACAAAAGTGGACGGCATTCCAGTGTGGATGAAGAAGCAAAATGACAAAAAAAAAAATGATTGTTTAAGCAAAACATCAATTCAAATTCAATGAAGGCAAATGAGAGGAGATCTACTTTGTAAAAAGTACAGGGAACTTTCTAAATGCTAGAAACAGTCGAATCCAGGAATACAGCTCATTAAAATAATCTGACCATGTACAGAAAGCAAATAGTGAATGAATGGAATGCAGGAAGAGAATACAAGTAGATAGAATTACACTTGATCTATACAAAGCCCTGGTTATATTACATTTGGAACAATGTGAGCTAATGTGGGCACCTGATATAATGACATTACACGAACTAGGGTTGTATTCCCCGGGATTTGCTCTCTGATTTGCAAGATATTAAGGGAAACAGATATCAAGAAACCATCTCCAGCGTGGATTCAAAGACTAAATGTTGTAATAAAATAATTGAGGAATTCAGGAGTGAATGTTAGAAATACTTTCTCACAGAAAAGGTGAATGAAATGTGTAACCCCCTTTCAACGGCCATTGATGCTCAATTAATTTCAAATGTTACTCCCGAGAGTGGTAGCCATTTGGTGTCTCTGATATAGAGATCTGCAGCAGAGAGAAAAGGCTCTTCAGCTTGTCGAGTCTATACTGTTCCAAAAAAAAGGCCATCAAATTATTCTAATCCCAACACTTGACCTTGAATGTCTTGCCATCACAAGTGCATATCTGAATAGTTCTTTAATGTTATGAGAACGTTTGCCATAGAAACGTAGAAAATAGGTGCAGGAGTAGGCCATTCAGCCCTGCGATCCCTGTATGCCCGTTCAAATGATTGAGGCTGATCATACACTTTCAGTATCCTATTCCTGCTTTCTCTTCATACTTCTTCATTCCTTCAGATTCAAGAGCGACATCCAGCTCCCTTTAGAATATGCCTGAAGAACTGGCCCCAGCAGTTTTCTGTTGTAGAGAAATCGACAAGTTCACAACTCTCTGAGAGAAGAAATTATTCCAAATCTCAGTCCTGAATGGCTATTTTTAAGGTATTAAGGAATATAGAGCAGAGGAGGGTATATGGAGATTGCTTGCAGAATAGCATTGCCTCTCTACAATTCTATCAGTGTCTCTTCAATCTTCTCTGCTCCAAAGAACAGGATATACCATGTTTGATGGGCTGAATGGCCTCCTCCTGATAGCACACTACCCTGGAAGTCTTGCCAGGTACTGCTATTGTTAAAAGTGAAAGAATGCCTCATGGGTGCCTTTAGATTAGATTACTTTACAGTGTGTGGAAACAGGCCCTTCAGCCCAACAAGTCCACACCGACCCCCGAAGCGCAAGCCACCCATACCCCCACATTTACCCCTTACCTAACACTACAGGTAATTTAGCATGGCCAATTCACCTGACCCTGCACATCTTTGGATGGTGGGAGGAAACCGGAGCACCCGGAGGAAACCCACGCAGACACGGGGAGAATGTGCAAACTCCACACAATCAGTCGCCTGAGGCGGGAATTGAACCCGGGTCTCTGGCGCTGTGAGGCAGCAGTGCTAACCACTGTGCCACCCGTGCCTTTCTCAAAGTTTCTCCACTTCCTAATGTTGACAGCTTTCTTATGCAAATAAAATTGTGGTGGGGCATCAAGTTCATAGAGTCACACAGTACAGAAGAGGCCCTTCAGCCTATTAAGTCTGTACTGCCAAAATCACACAATTATCTATACTAGTCCCAGTTTCCTGCACTAGGCCCACACCCTTGAATGTTATGATACTTCAAGTGCTCATCCAAGTTGTTTTTAAAGATTGTGAAGTTTCTTGCCTCAACTTCCCTCCCAGACAGTGCATTCCAGTTCCCCCACCACCCTCAGGGTGAAAAAGCCTTTCCTCAAATCCACTTGAAACTTCACGCCTCTCACTTTAAAATTATGCCTCTAATTGTTATTGACCCTTTGACTCAGGACAAAAGCTGCTTCCTATTTGTCCTGTCCATGCCCCTCATAATCTGATTCACCTCTATTCAGTACCTCTTGTATCTTCTGTGCTCTAAAGAAAGCATTCCGAGCTTATCCAGCCTCTCCTCACTACTGGAATGCTTCATCCCAGATAACATCCTGGTGAATCTCCTCTGTACCTCCTGCAGAGCAATTCCTGTCGTGTGGTGACTAGAAATACACCAGATCTCCAGCCACGGCCTAACCAAAGCTCTGGACAACTCCAACACAACCCCCCACCCACCCCTGTTCCTATAACCTACACCACAACTGATAAAGGCACTGTGAACTTGAAAGTGAGTCTGTGAAAATTGAAAAGCTGGCAAGCACTTGCCATGTGACTGAGTGCGGGCACAGAGTGTACTGCACAATTTGAAGATGTAACATTTGAGCTGTAACTCAGCTAATGAATTGTTTTCACAACCATTTGAATTCAACCAATCAGTAAATTATGCTCCAAGATACTAAAACACAATCAAATTTGAATTTTACTCTTTTGATAACATCATCCAATGAGACGATCCGATGTTGTGGAGTACAAAAAGCAGGCATTTTGAACAGTTAGCCCGAGACAAAGAGCACCTACTGCCATTGATAGGCTCCCCACAGACCCGCTCTATCAAAGGTACCTTTCTCACATGAAGCATCTTTCATGTGAGCAGCACGGTGGCACAGTGTGGGTGGCACGGTGGCACAGTGTGGGCGGCACAGGTGGCACAGTGGTTAGCACTGCTGCCTCACAGTGCCAGAGACCCGGGTTCAATTCCCACCTCAGGCGACTGACTGTGTGGAGTTTGCACATTCTTCCCGTGTCTGCGTGAGTTTCCACCAGGTGCTCCAGTTTCCTCCCACAGTCCAAAGATGTGCAGGTCAGGTGAATTGGCCATTCTAAATTGCCCGTAGTGTTAGGTAAGGGGTAAATGTAGGGGAATGGGTGGGTTGCGCTTCGGCAGGGCGGTGTGGACTTGTTGGGCCGAAGGGCCTGTTTCCACACTGTAAGTAATCTAAGTAAGTAATCTAAATCTAAGTAATCTTTGCAGCAGAAGACCGAAGATGACCCAGGGGAAATCTACAGACAGAGGAGGTTCGACACCAAGATGACAACTGGTTTTGAAAATTGATTTGTTGTAAATTTAATAGTGCCTTTATGAGATCAGTTTATTGTTATAGAGTGGGAGGTAGGTAAATAATTAAGGCAAAGGAGGCTTACAGTGTAGATAGTTGTTGTTTAATGTTCTCTTTTAGTGGTAAAGAACAAATTTAAACAGTGGAATTTGGGTAGTTTTCTGTCAATCATACTTTAACAGATTATGAGGCAAGGTGAGCTTTTCTGTATGCTTGGTTTATGTTAGTGGAAGGGTTTATCCCATGTCGTAACAGAAAGCAAAAGCCCTGTACGCCTTCTAACCTAACCTCGTAACCTGTTCTGATGCCTTCAAGAATCTGTGGACAATCATCTCAAGATACTTCTGGTCCTCTTGCTATAGACCAGACTAAACCCTCTCAAAATATATGAAGAAGATAGCTGAGACTTTCATTTTGTCTTATTTTAAAGGCAAGTGTCAGGCATTGCCTTCCAGATGCAATTTGATTGGCCAAACTGCTCAATTTTAAGCACATTTTATTTCTACCCTATAGAGTCCATAGGGTCATAGAGATGTACAGCATGGAAACAGACCCTTCGATCCATGCCAACCAGATATCCCAACCCAATCTAGTCTGACTTGCCATCACTTGGCCCATATCCCTCCAAACCCTTCCTACTCATACACCCATCTAAAATAAAAAGAACAGAAAAGATTTGGTATAACTGTAACTCTATCGAAATGCTTAACAAAATAATAGCGATACTAACTACTACAAATTCACTGTTCCAATATAGTAACATCCCATAAACGCAGCCTTGGCATAGACAATTTCAGTAAAACAGATCGTCTCAAATGCAATTCCTGCAGCAGGAAGAGAACCCCAGAATTTAGCTGTAACAGAGAGAGGAACCTGAGCTTCCTCATCCAGCTTCAAGATTCAGCAACTGCTAAAAACTAAAACTAAAAATCCTGGTCCTGTAGGTACCTGACCACACTCATTCAGGCTGCTTCTATTATTCCAACCTTTTAAAGAAAAGCTCCAGGCCTCACAAGCTGGTTACTTTATTAACTTTGAGCAGGCCATTCTCTAGCTCTGTCTGAACCTTTCTTCATTAAAAAAAAAACAGGAGAAAATACATCTCTTACAGACATAAAATCATCACACTCTGAGCTTCCTAGTATCCTGGTTATTCATTGGATAACAAAGCATGAATCTTTAGATCAAATAGCAAGATATGGTTCAAGCAGTAGACTCAGTAAAATTGCACATGTACTCTCTGGTGAGAGTGTGAATGCATTTAAAATGAGCTAGAATATAACAACAGTGATACAAATTGACTTGTTTGTCTGTGACTGGAACCGTCACCACAGCTTTAAGCAAACATGATACTTACTGTCTCTCAAGCCTATAACACGACAAGGGGAAGCCATAATTAACAGATAGAGCAATTAGAGAGAGCTCTGTTGATGGAGATGTGTGATATGTAGTGAGTGTCAGGTGTGAATGGCAACCAACTGCTCCCGCAATGCACTGTGTCTGTTCAACATTAAGGAAGGGTTTGAATAGGGAGAAGGTGGCCAATATCCAGATATAAGAATAATGGCAGAGGGAAGAAGGGAAGGATTTCTTCATACACATGCAGTGAGTTACAGTTTGGAATGGACTTTGTAAAAGGTGGACACACTTTAATAGGAACTTTCTAAAGCGATGGATTATTTTATTGTATTTGCAGGATCTAGGCGTTACTGGCTGGGGCAGCTTTTATTGTCCATCCTTGATACCCAGGGGCTAGATAGAGTCTTGTTTTGTTTCAAAAGCATACTTTATTCTTAAGACATCTTTATACATGTGGGTGGCAAGGTAGCATAGTGGTTAGCACTGCTGCCTCACAGCGCCAGAGACCTGGGTTCAATTCCCGCCTCAGGCGACTGTCTATGTGGAGTTTGCACATTCTCCCCGTATCTGCGTGGGTTTCCTCCGGGTGCTCCGGCTTCCTCCCACAGTCCAAAAATGTGCAAGTCAGGTGAATTGGCCATGCTAAATTGCCCATAGTGTTAGGTAAGGGGTAAATGTAGGGGAATGGGTCTGGGTGGGTCGCTCCCCGGAGGGTTGTTGTGGACTTGTTAGGCCGAAGGGCCTGTTTCCACACTGTCAGTCATCTAATCTAACATACATACAAAGCCCCGAAAACAGTTCGATTCTGCATATTGTCATATGGAGAAACAAAGGAATATTAGAGTATGATTCTATCCAGCAAACACATTTCTTACTTGTACAAGACTATATTTGCACACATCTGAGGCACCAGGAGAATCTGATGGCTGAACAGATCCCTATTTAACTTTAGCAGAGAGACGGTGGTCTTTCCCTATTGTGCCTTGGCAACAGCTGCCCAAGCTTCAGTGCGTCCCTCAGCACATAGTCCTGGACCTTGGAATATGGCAGTATGCAACACTCAGTTCAAGGTCAGCTCCTTGCTCTGAAAGACCAGCAGGTTTCGGACGGACCAAAGAGTGTTTTTCCACTGAGTTGATGGTCCTCTGGGTGCAGTCGATTATTGTCTCAATGTGCAGCCTCTTTCTGCCAAAAGACTTTGACAGTCTGCTCAGGGAACCACCCTCCTTTTCCCGGAGGGTCTCGAGGATGCTGTATGCTGACCACATCCTGATGGACTTGCTGTCAAAGGTATTTTGCTTTTCAAATTTCTCCATGAGGGACCGGAAAAAAAAGGAACGGCCCAACCGCTTGGAGTGTTCCACAGCAGCGAAGCCAGTCCTAACCTTCGCAATACCAAGGACAGGTAGAACATAGTCATACTTGACGCTTGCATCCTAAGGGCCTACACACAGCTTGATACAGTCACACACGTAGTCCAGACTGGGTAAGGACAGCAGATTTCCTTCCCTAAAGGTGATTAGTGAACCAAATAGGTTAGAGTGAATAGTGAAAGAGGATAAAATTTGTAGGGCAATTTCAAAGCAGGGTGGGGAGTGGGACAATAGGATTATTTTTTCCAAAGGACTGCCGCAGGCAAAAGTGAGCAGAGTGGCTTCATTTTCTCTTGTACAATTCTGTTTTCATGACTCCAGGCAGTTCTGAAACCGTGACATCTTGTATGTCATGAAAGCCACTGAAACCTAACGTTTGCACTGTGTGTAGGAGTGAGGGAATGTAGTAGTCCAGACTCTGATCTGCATCTCACAGCTCAGTGCTATGACTCACAGCTCACAATGCACACAGCCAGGAATGAGCAGGCTGCATTTGCCGACAAAAGGAGAGAGGGTTTGCATGAAGGAGGACATTGACTGGAGGCGCAATTATGGCTCCTGATTCCCAAGGTTGATATGGCAGTCTGTCACATCACTGAACCATTCAATACAGGCCCAGTGTAGAATCCCTACAGTGCACGAAGCCCCCATCGAGTCTGCACCAACACTCCAAAGAGCATCCCACCCAGACCCACTTAACTCTTCATTAACCGTCTCTCCAGCTTGCACATCACTGGACACAAGGGGCAATTTTGCGCAGCCCACTCACCTCACTTGCACATCTTTGGACTGCGGGACGAAACGGGAACATCAGGAGGAAACCCACGCAGACATGGGGAGAACGTGCAAGCTCCACGCAGGCAGTCACCCGATCAGGTCCATGGTGCTGTGAGGCAGCAGTGCTAACTACTGCACCATCTTGTCATGAGATTATTGATGTGGAGTTTGCCTGAATGTTTTCGGATGATATTAACTTTGGAAGAGTTGTAAACTGTGAAGGGGACAGTGTGAAACTCCAAAAGGGTTTTGACAAGTTGGTGGAAAGGTGGCAAATGAGTGTTAATGCAGAAAAATGTGAGGAAATTTCTTCAGTTGGAAGAACAGTGAAAAATATAAAATAGAGGTACATTTTTAAAGCAGTTGCAGTAGCAAAGGGAGCTGGGTGTGTCTGTGCACAGTTGACTGAAGGGGCAGGATAGCTGGAGAAGGCAGTTAATAAAGCATAGTGTTCTCAGCTTTCTTAATAGAGCCAGAAAAAAAACAATAGCATGCAGGTGATGTTGATCTTCACTCTTGATTAACAAAAATGAGGAACTTGAGTGATGCTGGTAAATTGAAGTTGAAGAAGGCTGAGAAGAGATTGGATAGAGGTTTTTAAAAATCATGAGCAGGCTGGACGGAGTGGAGAGAGAGAGAAGCCGTTCCCACTCCCAACAAGAACAAGAAGGCAGAAAAACAGAAATTGCTGGAAAATCTCAGCAGGTCTGGCAGCATCTGTGAAGAGATTTATTGCGATGTGCAAAAGAAACGATGGTGATGTGAGAAAAAAGGTTTTTCACAGCAAGTGGTTCGAGTCTGGAATACTCTGCCTGGAAATATGATGGAGGCAGGATCAACTGAGGTATTCAAGAGATGCACTGGAGAGTTCTTTGGATAGAAATGGTGTCAGTGAAATGGGGATATTCGCTCTAGGTAATAGAATCAGATTGGGCTGAATAGCCTCCTTCTGCACTGTAACAATTCTGTGATTCTACTTATGATCTGGGGTCTGGGGGTAAACTGCTTTCATTGTTACTTAGTGCTATGGTGCTCACCGAGTTACATTGGCCCTCAGATCGCCCCCCCAGCGATTTATAAGTTCTCCTCCACATGTTCGAACCACTCCATCATCTCACTCCTGCCACGTCCTAGCAACCCACCGAGATTTCTGCACACCTCCAATCTTGGACTCTTACAGAGTTGATGGTTCAGTGTTGGGTGACATTTAGACTCTCGTTTTTCTTGGATTCTTTCATGGGATCTGGTCACCCTATCCTTGAACTGAGTGGCTTACTACAGCCGTTTCAGAGGGCAGTGCAGAGATAACCACACTGCTGTGGGTCTGGAGTCACATGTAGGCCAGACCAGGTACGGGGGGCAGTTCCTGTCCCTAAAGGGGAGTGGCGAACCAGGTGGGTTTTTATGGGCACCATCACTGAGACTCACTTTCAATTCCAGATTTATTAACTGAATTTAATTTCCAACCTTGGGCCATGGTGGGATTTGAACACATGTCTTAGAGCATTAGCCAGGCTATGTCGAATACCTGTTGAGCGCCTGCAGCATTATCTCCCACCCTACAGTTATGTTCTTTGAGGTGACAGCTTGAGTGAAGTGTTTCTCTGTAGAAAATGGTGTTAGCTAAATGCAGGTTTTTTCCCCCTTATTGGTCGCCTCATCGAGAAAACGCACAATCTGAAGAGAGAGTCCGATCCACTAAAAGTGGACTCCAGATCCACGTGCTGCAGGAACAGGATTGAGGGATGCCCAGCCATCTCGGTGACATTCAGATTGCACCTTTCTGAATCAGAGCAAACACTCTGTTAAAAGCACTGAATGGAGCTGAATTGCGGATTGGAGTCACCAGGATATCTACTGGCTCCGTGGAACATGGGAGCCAGATGTGAAACTGTACATTGCCCTGAGCCCGATCAAGATTGCAGGGGTCTGTTAAGGTGGGAGCATACTACTCCCAAAATGCAGTGATTCAGATCGCTGCATTTCATCACATGTACAATTGTTTGTGTGCACACAGTTCTCTATATACTGACCAGCAACTTCACTGTCTCTGTCCAAAACTTCCATTTTAATCTGAGGAGCAAGTTTCTTTAACACAGAATGATTCGTATGTGGAATGAAGTGCCAGAGGAGGTGGTGAATGAGAGGACAATTATAACATTTAAGAGACATTTGGATAATTTCTTGCAGAGGAAGAGTTAGGAAGGATCTGGACCAAATGGAGGCAGGTAGGTGGGGCTAGTTTGGTTTGCATGATGGCCTGGACTGGTTGGAGTGAAGGGTCTGTTTCCATGCTTTATGATTCTATCGTCGGTCACGGGTTGGGAGTGTGGCTGACGAGGCCAACAAGTAGCATTTTTTGCCCATCCAAAATTTAGCTGAAGGGGACAAAGATCCTCTGAGACCGTGAGTGGGGTGTGGGGAATGGGGGTAGAGTGGCTGTGATCATCCCTCCCCTACCAAGCCCAGGTAAGGACTCCTAGGCTCAGTTTTACAGACCTTGGTCATGGTCAGATCCAATCAATGGTTCAGTGGGTGATGGGGATGCGCTTGAAACTCAAGGGGCAGTACAAGGCAGAGAAGGATCCTTCAGGAAGCAGGACTTGTGTCACTGTTATGATCCACCTTCAGAGAGGCATGGCAGCTCAGTGGTTAGCACTGCTGCCTCACAACGCTGGTGCGTCTGATTTGACTCCAGCCTTGGGCAGCTGTCTGTGTGGACTTTACACATTCTCCCATATCTCCCATAGGTTTCCTCCAGACGCTTCAGTTTCCTCCCACAGTCCAAAGATATGCAGGTTAGGTGGATTGGCCATGGGAAATTGCCCATTGTGTCCAAGGAAGAGTAGGTTAGATGGATTAACCAAGGTAAATATGGGGTTAGGGAGATGGGGTGAGGGCTGGGGGGGGGGGGGCTGGGTGGGATGCTCTTCAGAACGTAGAGGACCTGAGGGGCCTCTTTCGTTTATAGGGATTCTATGATTAAGTGCGCTTAAGGGAGACAATGGGAAACAACCTCATGTAGCTTTTACCGAGTCATATTGATTGTTGAATGGAAATGGCAGATTCTGAAGAGGACAGGGCAAGAACACAAAGAGGGAGAGACATGAGCAATAGACTGCTCCCTCAGGGTAGATCAGCTCTACCTAATTGCCTTTGAGGTTCCATTTCAGTAGCGCCTTTCATGACCCCAGGCTGTGCCAGTGCACTTTGCAGTTGGTGAAGCACTTTCGAAGTGTTGTCACTGATGTAACAAAGAATGTGGAAGGTAACTTGCACACAGCTAGGTCCTACAGACAGCAATGTGATCACCATCAGACTACTTGTTTTAATGTGGGTGACTTAGCGGGAAACATATTGGTTCCAAGGCACAGGGAGAGACACTCCTGTTCTTTTTTTTTGCCTCAGTGTGGCACATAAATGGTGGGTTGTGTCCCATGGTCAATATATCAGCCTATGCCCAGTCACGTTCATAATTTTCCTGATAAAGGGCTTTTGCCCGAGACTTCAATTTTCCTGCTACTCGGATGCTGCCTGCTTTTCCAGCACAATAGACTTTAATCTCCAGCATCTGCAGTTTTAACTTTCACCTATGTTCATAATATCACCATTGTATATAACATGAGGATATAAAGGTCTCATACTCCATTTTACCATAGGATCACTTGAAGCATGACATGCCACTAAAAGGATATCTTTCTGCTGGAAACAAATAGCATAGTGTCAGCCCAAATACTTATGTGCCTGTGAATGTAAAGCTTTGCACAATATTTAGCTATAATAAAACGGTTGTTGGATTCTCCAATATCACATTACTCCTGCCTAGTTAACAATAAGCATTGCCCGTACCAAGTAACCCTACTGGAGCCAAAATCACATCAGTGAAGGCAGTTGATCCTCCGTTCACTGCCTCAGCTAGAATAAAACACCTCCAGCATGCAGCACTCCCATGCTAAGTGTGTGGGAGCATAGGACACAGTAGGCCATTTGCCCCTTTGAATTTACTCCACCATTCATGCCTGATCTGATTATATTATTCATGTTAGCAGTTACGCAAATGAGACTTCTGCTCTCATCTTCCATTCTTCCTTTGTGCAATCTTTTCTCACTTCTCTTTAAATGATGCTCCTACTTTGACACTCAATCAAATGCAAATATATGAATCAGAACAAGGCAACATTGCATCTCATGCCTGCCCTGTTATTCAATAAAAGCATGGCTGCTCTCTGATTATCCCACATTCATGCCTACCTCTGTTAACCTTTCATTCACCCCTCACCCTTGTTCCTCGAACATTTATCAACCTCTGCTTTCAAAATATTTAAGAATTTTGCTTCTGCTGTTGCTTGAAGAAGCGAGTTCTAAAGATACAAAAGCCTTTGTAAGAAAGAATCTTCTCCTCATCTCTGTTGTAAGTGTGTGACTTCTTATTTTGAATCTGTGACCCCAGTAGTTTTTTTCCTACAAGAGATAACACCCTCTCCATCTCAATCCTGTCAAGACCCACCAGGATCTTGTAAAACAACCCATGTTCCTACACATTAAGCGAACTCCTTTCTTCAACCTTTCGATGCACTGACTAATCGTTTTGCAATTCAGCGAAAACAATCTTTCAGTATTTGCCCTCTCAAAATCTTCCAGAGCTTTGAAAACCTCAAATTATTGCCTCTTTAAATTTGAAAACCATTTCTCATGATGGGCACACTGCTCCTTTTCCATGTTCATCGTATTGATTGGATGGGTATTCAGAACTGCATTGTTGGAACAATTTAGGGTTGAGGCATAGGGGTCATGATGAGGTCTTAATGACCACGATGTTTGACAACTTTATATCTCAAGAATCAGTGAAACCTCTTGCTAGTAATATGCACAAATGCTCGCTTAACTTTTAAGTTGCCCGTTGTGAATTCTATGTTTGATTTACCCCAGAACAGTGTAGAGTTGTGACTACTTTCACCATGTGCAACAGGTATATTCTGCAATCAGTGTCAAAGAGCGTGGTGCTGGAAAAGCACAGCCGGTCAGGCAGCATCTGAGGAGCAGGAGAATCGACATTTTGAGCATAAGCTCTTCATCAGGAATGAACCTAATGAAGAGCTTATGCTCGAAACATCGACTCTCCTGCTCCTCAGATGCTGCCTGACTGGCTGTGCTTTTCCAGCACCACACTCTGACTCCGATCTCCAGCATCTGCAGACCTCACTTTCTCCATATTCTGCAATCACACAATCCCTACAAGTGCAGAAGCAAGCCATTCAACCCATCAAGTCAACACTGACCAAAGAGCATCCCCTTACCTTATCTCTGAAACCCCACACTTCCCATGGCTAACCCACCTGGTCTGCAGAGTCCTGGACACCGGGCAATTTAGTATCGGCAATCCACCTAACCTGCACATCGCTGGACTATTGAATGAAACAGGAGCACTGGGAGTATCTTCTGAATGCTTGCCCTGATTGCTTGCCTTCAGTTGGGGCCAGCTCCGTGGCTCAGTGGCCAGTGTTGCTACCTCACAGCACCACGGACCCGGGTTCGATTCCAGCCTCAAGCGACTGTCTGTGTGGAGTTTGCACATTCTCCCCGTGTCTGCGTGGGTTTCCTCCAGGTGCTCCAGTTTCCTCCCACAATCCAAAAAATGTGCAGGTTAAGTGGCTTGGTCATGGGAAATGCAGGATTACAGAGATAGGGCAGGTTCGGGTGGGATGCCCTTCAAAGGGTCAGTGTGAACTTGATGGGCCAAATGGCCTGCTTCCACACCGTGGGGTGCTGAAGTGTCAGGCAATTGGAAACTCAGGGCCTTTTTTTGTGGGCAGAATGTAGATGTTCTACAAAATTCTCACCCAGTCGACAGTTCATTTCCCCAATGTAGAGAAGACTATATTGTGAGCAGCAATTGCAGCAGACGAGATAGTGAGAAGTGCAGGTAAAGTGCTGCTTCCCCTGGAAGGTATGTTTTGGCGTTTGGATACTGAGGAGGGAGGAAGTAAACGGACAGATGTTTTACCTTCGGTGGTTTCAGCAGAAGGTGCCGTGGAGCTGTGGGGGGAAAAAGGGGGGGTGTCGGGAATAAAGGAAGCGTGGATCAGTCCCTGTAGAAGACGGACAGGTGAGGGGAGGGGAATATGTTTGGGGTATTCTGAAAGTAGACAGGATTGACGTTTGCAAGGAGGAGGCGTTTGCAATTTTGGAAAGTGTAAAAATAGATAGGTCCCCTGGATTGGATGGGATTTATCCCAGGGTTCTCTGGGAAGCTAGGGAGGAGATAGCAGGGCCTTTTGCTTTGATCTTTATGTCATCATTGTCTACAGGAATAGTGCCAGAAGACTGCAGGATTACAAATGTCCCCTTAATCAAGAAAGGGAGTAGAGACAGCCCTGGTAATTATAGACCAGCGAGCCTTACTTTTGTTGTGGGTAAAGTGTTGGAAAAGGTTAGAAGAGATACGATTTATAATCATCTAGTGAGGAATAAGTTGGTTAGGGATAGTCAGTACAGTTTTGTGAAGGGTAGGTTGTGTCTCACAAACCTTATTGAGTTCTTTGAGAAGGTGACCAAACAGGTGGATGAGGGTAAATCGGTTGATGTGGATTTCAGTAAGGCATTTGATAAGGTTCCCCACAGTAGGCTATTGGAGAAAATATGGATACATGGGATTGAGGATGATTTAGCGGTTTGGATCAGAAATTGGCTTGCTGAAATAAGACAGAGGGTGGTGGTTGAAGAGAAATGTTCATCCTGGAGTTCAGTTATTAGTGGGCATCTGTTTTACCACAGGGATCTGTTTTGGGTTCACTGCTGTTTGTCAATTTTATAAATGACCTAGATGATATGTTAGTAAATTTGCGGATGACGCTAAAGTTGGTGGAGTTGTGGATAGTGCCGAAGAAGGTTGCAAGTTACAGAGGGACATAGATAAGCTGCAAAGCTGGGCTGAGAGGTGGCAAATGAAGTTTAATGCAGAAAAGTGTGAGGTGATTCACTTTGGAAGGAGCAACAGGAATAAAAAGTACTGAGCTAATGGTAAGATTCTTGATAGTGTAGATGAGCAGAGAATTCTCGGTGTCCTTGTACATAGATCCATGAAAGTTGCCACCCAGGTTGATAGGGTTGTTAAGAAGGCATCTGGTGTGTTAGCTTTTTATTGGCGGAGAGATTGAGTTTCGAAGCCACGAGGTCATGCTGCAGCTGTACAAAACTCTGGTGCAGCTGCACTTAGAGTATTGCGTACAGTTCTGGTCACCGCATTATAGGAAGGATGTAGAAGCTTTGGAAAAGGTTCAGAGGAGATTTACTAGGATGTTGCCTAGTATGGAGGGAAGGTCTAGTGAGAAAAGGCTGAAGGACTTGAGGCTGTTTTCATTAGAGAGCAGAAGGTTAAAAGGTAACTTAATTGAGCCATATAAGATAATCAGAGGATTAGATCGGTTGGACAGTGAGAGCCTTTTTTCTCAGATGGTGATGGCTAGCACAAGGGGGCAATGCTTTAAACTGAGGGGTGATAGATATAGGATAGATGACAGAGGTAGTTTCTTTACTCAGAGAGTCGTAGTGGTCTGAAACTAACTGCCAACAACAGTCATAGAACTCTACGGGCATTGAAATAGTCTTTGGATAAACATATTAATTCCTCAGTTCGTTGCAACATTAAGGGCCAAAAGGCTTGTACTGTGCTGTAATGTTCTACATTCTATATTCTATGTACGTGTCTGGTGGTGGCATCTTGCTGGCAGAAATGGGGGCTGGTGATTTTCTGGATGTGGATGCTGGTGGGATGATAGGTAAGGACAAGGGGAACCCTATAGCTGTTGTGGGAGGGAAGAGTGGGGGAGTGGGCAAAAGTGTGGGAGATGGGTCGGACCTGGATGAGGGTCTTTTCGACAACGGTGCTGGGGAAATCATTGGTTGAGGAAGAAGGTGGTCATTTTAGAGGCGCCCTCGACGAAGTTGGTCTCGTCAGAACATATGTGACGAAGATGGAGGAATTGGGAGAATGGAATAGAGTCTTTACAGGAAGCAGGGTGTAATGATGTATAGTCCAGGTAGATGTGGCAGTCAGTGTCAGTAATTTCCCATCCTTATTCAGTCTGGCCTACATGTGACTGTAGTCCCACAGCAATATGGTTAAGAGGGAGACCTCAGGATTCAGGTTGATAATCCTTTGGAGTTTGAACTACATGTAGATAGGGTGGTTATGAACGCGTTTAGCAAACATGCCTTCATTGCTCAGAACTTTGAGTATAGGAGTTGGGACATTATGCTAAGGTTGTGCAGCACATTGGTGAGGATTCTTCTAGTGTACTGTGTCCAGTTCTGCCCTCTCTGTTATAGGAAGGACATTATTAAGCTGGAGAGGGTTCAGAAAAGATTTACCAGGATGTTGCTGTGAAAAGTTTGAGTCATAAGGAGAGGCTGGATAGGCTGGGACTTTTTTCACTGGAGCGTAGGAGGTTGAGGTTTATAAAATCATGAGGGGTGAATATCAGGTGTCTTTTCCCTCGGGTGGAGGAGAGAGAGATTTAATAAAGGCATGACTAACCATTTTATAACACAGAGAGTGGTCGTGCGTGAATGAACTTCAGATGAAGTGGTGGATGTGGGTACAGTTACAACACTTAAAAGGTAATTAGAGAAGCTCATGAATAAAAAATGTTGGAGGGATATGGGCACAAGGGTAGGACTCGTTTAGTTTGGAATTATACGGTTGAAGGGCCTGTTTCTGTGCTGCATGACTCTTGACTCTATAGCTCTAAGTGCCTCCCAGGACAATTAGGGATGTGTCCACAATGCCCTCACCCCATAAACAAATAAAGAAAAATCATAGGAATGAGATTTCCTGTGAGCAGCTCCTCAATTCTAGTCACGGAACAACTTTCTACAATTGGTCACCACATTAGAATTGAATTTCCTGGAGGAGTTTAGGGGGTTTTCAGGGACAAATGCACTTGCCACGCCCTTGTGTAATCTAAAGACTGTTTCTATGTAACTGAAACCCCTAACTAAAACCTGGTGCAATTCGCAGAATAAAAACAGAGAATGCTGGAGAAACTCAGAAGGTCTGGCAGCATCCATTTCGTGACACTTCTTCAAAATTTAAGCAGGCTGAAAAAAGATAGTTTTCATGCTGTTGACAGTGGGGCCAGAGGAGGAAGTGGAACAAATGGTGAGGGGGCGCAGAGTAAAAGGCAAAATGATTGACAATGGTGGGAAAGGAGTGATGAAGATGTAAAATGGGTGTTAATAGACGTAGAGGTATAAACCGGATGTTAATGAAGGTGAACAAAGGAGAGAATGGGTATGCTTTGCTGAATGCAAAATCAACACGGCACTAACAACTCTCAGTCAGGTGGTGGGTGGGAGCAATGTTAGAAAAATGGTAGATTCAGAGCTCAAGTTCTGAAGTTGTAGAATTCAATATTGATTCCTAGTGGCCAAATGTCTGCACTGTCACGTTTATCCTGAAGGGTGTTTCAAAAGCACAGAATGGCTAAAGCTTTTTTGGCCCATTGTATTGGTGCTAGCTCTCCCAAGGGACAATTTACACTGTGCCACCTTTTGGTGGTTTGGTCATACTAAAGTGTCCATCATGTCCGGGGATGTGTAGGCTAGGTGGGTTCGCCATGGGAAATGCAGGGTTACAGGGATAGGGTAGAGGGTCGATCTGGGAGAAATGTTCTTCAGAGAGTCGCTGTAAACTCGATGGGCCAAATGGCCTGCTTCCACGCTGTGGCAATTCTATGATTCTCTCACAGCTCTGCACATTCTTCCAATTATGATGACAACCCAATGTCCTCTTTAAACGCTTCAACTAAACCTGTCTCCACCACAGTCTTAAACATCACATTCTAGATCAGAACCACTCACTACATACAAATAATTTACCTTGTATCGGCATTACCTCTTTTACAAACTTCCTTCAATCCATGCCTTCCTGTTCTTACCCCTTACAGCAATGGGAACAAATTATTCCGTATAACAGCTCTGATTTAGCGGGGGGTTTGGAGGAGAATAATTGTTTGGATAGTTAAGCTGAGACAGCACTGTAAGGTCAGAATACAGAGCTGTTAATTGCAAGGCAGGATTGTGTCATTTGGACTGACAGCCGAACAGTACTTTATCCACAGCAGTTTCACATAACCACTGTTGCAATCAAAACAGTCTTGACCCCTGTGCTGAGATGTTACTCTGCAAGATTGTCATCGCAATATCTGTCGAGAGTTTTCACAATGCCTCTATACAGCCTTTCAAAGCAGAAGGGGAAGTGAAATATTAAACCCATTTAAATTTATTTCAGTGAAGGGCACTTTTCACTATATCAAATGTTTAAAGGGAAAAAATAAAGAGAGGGATTGTTGTGCACTTCATTGCACTCCACTGAGTTCTTGTTAAATGAATGATTCTGTTAAGTGAACACCAATTGATAACCCAAACCCATTTCCTAGCTGCACCTGATAGTTTCATTCTGGTTAAAGTCAATCAGCTTGAGTCACAACTGAATGCAAAGGGCAAAAACAACTATCTCATGATGTGGCTTAGTTCACCTCTGCACTCCCTTTATCAAGTTTTAAGCATTCCAGTTGACCTTATCCCTTGTGGAGTCTTATTCACAGTGAATTACAAATTGATGCCTTTTCTGACATTAAGACGTCACAAAAAGTGTTGCAGCCAGTGAGCCAAGGTACCTACGAAATGCCATCTCTTTTTGGAATGTAAGACTGCTCTATGTTACGACAAACAGCAATGAGTTAAGTTTCTAGACAAATCTTCCCAAATTATTCCCATGGCAACTTAAGGTTTGCCACCAGCAGGAATTCCTTGCCTTCTGAGACAATTCTTATGATACTTCATATAAGAAACCAGGTGAGGACACTGTGGTATTGAAAGATCCAACACAGATTTGTTTACAGTTCACTAATATCTACAAATATTGCATTCACAGACACAAAGTGCCTGGGTTAGGATTCAAAAGAGCAGCATGCTTACAGTAGTGTGTCATGCTTTAAGTGATGCCACTTAAGATGGAGTCTGAGATGTAAACTGTTCTCTCTTCACAGGTCCTGCTAAGTATTTTTTAATTCATTCATAGGATGGCAGCGTTGCTGGCTAGCCCAGCATTCATTGCTCATTCCTAATTGACCAGAGAATGGTTTAAGAGTCAAACACATTGCTCTGGGTCTAGAGCCACATGTAGGTCAGACCAGGTAAGGATGGCAGTTTCCTTCCCTAAAGGGCATTAGTGAACCAGATAGGCTTTTCCTGTCAATTAACAACGGATTCATGGTTGTCATGAGACTCTTAATTCCAGATTTTATTATGTAGCAATCTCTGTTTGGGTTAGTTTCAGGTCTCCAGCATTTATGCTTTACCTCATTGGAAGAACGAGAGATGGATTGGGCTGCAGTAGGGGTTATCATTGCTGTTGCTGGGGTGTAATGAAGATGCAAATAAGGAACAGATATACCAGCAAGTCCAAGGCTTGCAGCAAACCTCCAGCAGCCTCAACATGAAGAGGTTGTAGCTGAAGGAAAGCACAAGAGGTGCAGCAGGACCAGAGTCTATCTTCCTCAATGCCATTTCATCCAGATGACCAAGGTACAGTTTCACTGGCGAGACGCTGTCACAAAACTTTACCAATTCCTGAGGCACGATGACAGGAAGGAGTGGGTGGCCATCCTATTCCAGTGGCTGATCGATGCATTGAACTTCCATCTGACTGTTTCCTTCCAAGGGACTTGAGTGTGATCACCACCCCATAAACACGCCAAAGCTGTTACTGATGCCATATATCCATGACGAAGGATAATATTTAACAGTAGGCTGCAGAATATTACCCTTCAAGGCGAGAGGAATCAGTTCCATTTCCCTGTGATGACTGTGGGATCATGTTTTGTGGCCCACTGAGAAGGTCATCCTCGCAGAGGTGACTGTTTTCAATCTGCAATGACATGGTCGAGATTATTTGTGATCAGCATTTGCACACCGCACAGTTGGAAACTGACTGTGTTCCACCTGCATGATGCTATGATTACAGAGGACTTCACCCTGTATCCTGGAAGTGTCTGATTGATGTGATTGCTCCCTGAATGGACTCCCATCAATCCGAAATAAAGCTTGTGTGTTGAAACAAGAAAACAAACGCTGCGTCTGCCCTACCCGGGTGTGATCACAGGTATTTTCAATCTGCATGGAGTCGAGAGAAAATGGCAGGGAATGGGGACACACTTGGCACCATGTGACACATGCTCAGCTTGATAATGAAGACCTCCTTATGTCCCTTTAACTTGACACTCCCCGGACAGCCTATCACTATTCATCCCCCACACACCACCAAGAGTGATGACTGCTAACCCCCTAAGCCCCGTCCCTTCAGTGCAGCCCTATCCATCGTTATATTCCACACACTCCCATTCTCCCAAACAGGCCACACTGCTGGTGAATGCCAATAGTTCCTAGTTCTGCAGTATCCCACACATCTTGCTTTCATATGGCCAAATTCCCACTTCTATTCCCTTCTATATCCCAATTCCAGCATTGAGTTCCTACATTTCTCTGGCACAGTAGTAACCCCCAATGCCCTGATGACCACAGACCCTTCCCCCCTGAACTGACTGTCTGACTGACCTGGATTGGTGAATGACTAGACACCTGACTGTTCCCTGTGCAGCTCTCCGACTGGTACTCTGCACTCCCAAGGACTGGTGGCATTTGATGGGAAAGACACACCTCTTCCCACTTCCTGGACTGTAGTGAGTTGGAGCCCCTTATCCTGACTGCCCCGCGCAGATGACTGACCGTGTCTAATCCCCTGGACAGTAAATAGAGACTGACCTTGACTGATAGTACTGGGACATTCTGACCGATGGCTGTCCCCCTTTGCTTGACTGAGAGCTAATCCCTGTCAACATTGATGTTTGATTGATACCGCATGAGAGACTGACACAAGCTGAGAGTGTGAGATTGATCTAACACAGTGCCATATAAGTTAACATATCCATCGCTTCATTGACAACCATGATGAATTACCTGGCTTTGTGTCTGCACTAATCAAAACAGCAAGACAGAAGGAGCAGCTGAGGGGAACGGCACTAAAAGCTAAGGCAAGGCAGAGATACTGTGAACAATGAAGCAACCTGGTCCAATCCATGAGCTGAGTGCCTGGCTCTGTGTGTAAAGTATCGCTGCAGCAGCATTGCAAAGAACGGTGTCCATGTTCTCCATTGCAGACCAGAAGCACATACTGTAAGTGAAGGGTATTGGAACATGAGAGTGAGTGAGCGTGAGTGAGTGCGTGTGTCTACATGTGTCTACATGTGTGTATGTCAAGAGAGTTGGAGTATAAGAGTAGGGAAGTCTTGCTGCATCTTTCCAAAGTGCTGGTGAGACCAGATCTGGAGTACTGTGAGTAGTTTTGGTCCTCTTATTTAAGGAAAGATCTCATTTCATTCGAGGCAGTTCAGAAAAGGTTCACTGGAATGATTCCCAACATGAAGGGAGAGTGTGTATGTGAGAGAGAGAAAGACAGAGAGACAGAGAGAGTGAATGAGCTGTATGTGTCTCCATGTGAGTGAGTGTATGTGTTGGGCATGTGTGCCTATGAGAGTGAGTGAGCGTGAGTGAGTGCGTGTGTCTACATGTGTGTATGTCTGTGCGTCTCTATGTGAATGAGTGTTTGTGTGTGTGTGAGTGTATTTTTTTGCCTGTGTGGCTCTAACACTGACATTGCTTTGTGATTTTTTTCTGACGCTGAAGAAATTTTTTGACAGTGACTCAATTAATTTAACATTTGAACACATTACATCATCACAACAGAGGAGCAGATTTCTGGCAATTGACTGGCCGATGTGTTGCAATATAAACTCTACATCCACTTGATCCAATGTGCCATACCCCATTGATTACAAGATAATTAAGGAGGAGGAAGGATATGCTAATGATCCCAATTCATTGCACTTATAAACTAAGACATAAAGGCAAGAACTGCAGTGTTGATATCCAGTGAATTGGTGAAAGAAACCTTCACCAAATTAAAGACAGGAAAGCTCTCAAAGTCATCACTTCAGAACTTCTGCAAGGTGCTAATGCCTAAAACAGTCTGTGATGGTAGGACTGAGGTATGAAGATTGACTAGATCAGTTAGGAACTTGAAGAATGGGGGAGGGATGTTATACAAACCTATAAAATACTAACAGGAAGAAACTGGTTAAACACAGGAAGGATGTTCCCAATGACCAGGGAGTCTAGAACTGGGGGTTAGATTCTTAGGATAGGGGGTAGGCCATTTAGGACTGAGATGAGAAGAAATTTCTTCACCCAGAGATCCAACCCTCCAACTCAGCACCACCCTCTCGAACTGTCCTACCTGTCTATCTTCCTTCCTACTATCTGCTCCATCCTCCCCACCACCCGAACACCATCATCGAGCACCTGCATCTACCTATCAGCTTCCCAGCTACCTTTCCCCCTACCCTCCTATTTATCGCTCAACCCCCTTCTGCCCCCTCATTCCTGATGAAGGGCTTATGCTCAAAACGTTGATGATTCTCCTGCTCCTTGGATGCTGCCTGACCTGCTGTGCCTTTCCAGTGTCAAACTTTTCAGCTCTGATCTCCAGCTGCAATCCTCACTTTCTCTTAATCACCACAGGTAGGGAGCTGAATGATCCCAAGACAGCGGGCACTGCCACATTACTCAGGCACAGGAGGAGGCCATTCAGCATCTCAAGCCAGTTCTGCCACTCAACAGGATCAAGACACAGTTTTTACCTTCACTCCATTCACCCAACTCAGTTCTTTCAAGTTAACAGGAAAAGTTATCAGGGTTCACTTTGAAATTGTCCAGAGTTGACAGCTTTCTGACAGAGAGGGTTCCCAACTTCCACACCCCATTCTGCGGAGAAAGTGCTTTCTGCCAAAACCCCTGAAGAGCCTGTGCTAATTTTAAGTTCACTTTGATTGTCCACACCAGAGGAAACACCTTTGATACTTTAAAATCCCAGTAGTTTTCTAAAACACTTCAGTTATACAACCCAACACTAAATTGAACCAAGTGTTTGCCTCAACTGAATAATCAGTGCTAACAGCTCTTGTTCCAGTCTTTAGATGTCCCAAGTAAGATGACCTCAATAATCCTAGAGCCACTTGGCCACGTAGGCAGTTAGGTCTGTGGTTATGCAATGTTGAATTTAATGTCAGTGGTCTTGGAATCTTGCCAGAGTAATCACAAGGACATTTGATAAGGTTCCCCATGGCAGACTGAAGGAGAAAGTGAAGTCGCATGGGGTCCAGGGTGTACTAGCCAGATGGATAGAGAACTGGCTGGGCAGCAGGAGAGAGTAGTAGTGGAAGGGCGTTTCTCAAAATGGAGAATTGTGACCAGTGGTGTTCCACAGGAATCCATGATGGGACCATTGTTGTTTGTGATATAGATAAATGGTTTGGAGGAAGGTATAGGTGGTCTGATTAGCAAGTTTGCAGATGACACTAAGATTGGTGGAGTAGCAGATAATGAAGGGAACTGTCAGCCAATGCAGCAGAATATAGATAGATTGGAGAATTGAGCAGAGAAATGGCAGATGGAGTTCAATCCAAGCAAATATGAAGTGATGCATTTTGGAAGATCCAATTCAAGAATGAATGTCATAGTAAATGGAAAATGTCTGGGGAAAATTGATGTACAGAGAGATCTGGGTGTTCAGGTCCATTGTATCCTGAAGGTGGCAATGCAGGTCGATTGAGTGATTAAGAAGGCATACGGCATGCTTTCCTTCTTTGGATAGGGTATTGAGTACAAGAGTTGGCAGGTCATATTACAGCTGTATAGAACTTTGGTTCGGCCACATTTGGAATACTGCGTACAGTTGTGGTCTCCCCATTACCAAAAGGATGCGGATGCTTTGCATAGGGTACAGGGGAGGTTCACTAGGATGCTGCCTGGTATGGAGGGTGCTAGCTATTAAGAGAAGTTGAATATATTAGGATTATCTTCATTAGAAAGATGGAGGTTGAGGGGGGATCTGATTGAGGTTTACAAAATCGTGAGAGGTATAGACAGGGTGGATAGCAAGAAGCTCTTTCCCAGAGTGGGGGACTCAATTACTAGGGGTTAAGAATTCAAGGTGAGGGGGGAAACGTTTAGGGGAGATATACGTGGAAAGTTCTTTATCCAGAGGGAATTGGGTGCCTGGAATGCGTTGCCAGTGGAGATGTTAGAAGCGGGCGCAATAGTGTATTTTAAGATGTATCTAGACAGATACATGAATGGGCAGGGAGCAGAGGGATACAAATCCTTAGAAAATAGGCAACAGGTTTAGATAGAGGATCTGGATCAGTGCAGGCTTGGAGGGCCAAAAGGACTGTTCCTGTGCTGTAATTTTTCTTTGTTCTTTGTTCTTTTGATATTATAATGCTCGAACTACCTTCTCAGTGGGGCCGATGGTGATATCATGGTAATTATTCATTCATGGGATGAGGGCATTGCTGGCTGAACCAGCATTTATTACTCCTCCCTAATTGCCCACTGTCAGTTAAGAGTTGACCACATTGCTGTGATTCTGGAGTCATATGTAGGCCAGACCAGGTAAGGACAGCAGTTTCCTTCCCCTAAAGGACATGAGCAAGCTAAATGGGCTTTTTAGGTTGTTGAAAAGATGCAGAGAAGAATTATCAAAGCAGGTCCAGCCTTGGAAAGACTTCAAACTTCAGTCTGAGAATGAAGAGGAACCTCTGAACCCAATGGAAAGCCAAAAGAGCAGCAGAGCTGTCCATGCTACTTCACACACATGAAACGTGGACTGGGTACCAGTGTCCTGACAAGAAGTTTGAAGAAAGCTCAGAAGGCAGGAGAAAATGCCAGACACTGAGGCATGTCATGACCATCCCAAGACACATTTTAATCAAGCGACTCCTCAACTCTTCTTAACTCCAGCGGAAAGCCCCGTCTGTCCAAACTTTTCTCAAAAAAGCAACCGCCTCATTTCACATATCAATTAGTCAACCTCCTCTGAACTACAGCTAAATGCATTAATGTCCTTCCTTACGTAAGGAGTCTGAAACTGTGCACAGTAATAGAGGTGTACTCTCCCCTGTTTAGCTGAGGCATAACATCTGAAGATCTGACACTTAACATCTCAAAGTTAACATTTTGAGTCTGGTCAGCCTTCCTCAGTCAAACAGGGGGCAGCACGGTGGCCCAGTGGTTAACACTACTGCCTCACAGTACCAGGGACCTGGATTCGATTCCCACTTTGGGCAACTGCCTGTGTGGGGTTTGCACATTCTCCCTGTGTCTGTAGGGGTTTCTGCCCAGAAATGTGCAGGTCAGGTTTCCTAACACTTGTCCATAGTGTTAGGTGCATTAGTCAGGGGTAAGTATAGGGTTGGGGAATGGGTCTGGGTGGGTTACTCTTTGTTCAGGTTGGTGTGGACTTGTTGGTCCAAAGGGCCTGTTTTCATACTGCAGGAAATCGAATCTCTTACCAACGTGATATGCTGCAAGGTCACACTGGAGGTTTCCCTTCAGAGTTGCAATATCAACTTTGGGTCCTCAGAGAATGTCACCAAGTATTGCCGCATCTGGTGCAACCAAATGATAAAAATTAACAGCATGGTGCCCTTTGGAGCTTCCACCAGAAACAGAAGAGAAGAAGGAGAGGAAATCTAAACACAGCAACTCACCTAACCCTCATTCATCTGTGGTATTCAGTGTTGTTTGCGACAAAACACTCCCAGTTCAAAATTCCTAAAGAAGCGCAGAATCTGAAAAGCACAGATGGAGACCATTCAGCCCATTGAGTCCATACTGACTCTTCCAAAAGGGCCATTTGCTGGCCCTTTTCCCATGGTGTCACATTATCTCTCTCCTGCAATTACCTAATTGCCTTCTCAAAGCTGTTATTAAGTCTGCTTCCTTCAGGCAGCACATTTCAAATTCTAAGCACTCACTTTATATCAGAAAGTGTGTTTCCTCATGTCATTCCAGGCCCTCCTGTCAATCACCATCAGTCTGTGGCTCCTGGTTATCAACCCTTCAACCATTGGAAACAGTTTCTCTTTATTTACTCTGTCTAAAGGCGTCGTGATTTTAAACACTTCTACCTTCCCTGCACACACGTCCAATCTCTCCTCTCATTGTCAAATAATTTGCTGTTTGCGCCATCTCCTATAACTCAATCATCAGCGGTCCCTCAAGACTTCCTTCGATCTTCCCTGCGATCTGGAGAGTTTATAAAATCAACCCCGAGCCACGTGATGCCTAATCATTACCCCTTCCCCTTCATACCCACACTGTGGCCCTCAACCTCTCACCTAGATTTGTGGCAGTCATGTAACATTTGCAGTAATTACCACTGTTGCACATTTTCCTCATACGGTTGAACTCAGCTGCATTTGGAACACTGTATGTTGACTACAACACCAATTACTTTAATTATTAGGGAGCAGATCTGACTACAATTAACCACAGCAGTATTTTCCTCATTAAAAACATGGTGCTCTGCTTGTTGAAATAGACACAACTGAAATAGGCTTAATTGCCACTAGACATTGACTGCTCATACACGCTCCTGTACGCACCAACACATTCATCAGTATTTACTTTGATAATGCATCCTTTTCTACAGCAAAGATAGGAAGGAGCAAACCATAAAACCTTCAGATCCAGGACAACAAGAAGGCCATTCAGCCCATCAAATTTGCTCTGCCGTTCATGACATCATGCCTCACTTTCTTGTCTTTTCCCTGTAAGCTTTGATTCCCTTACACATTAAAATTCTCTCTACCTCAGCCTTGGTTATACTAAATGACCCACCTTCTACAGCCCTTTGCAGTAAAGAATTCCATTGATTCAATATCCTCTGACAGAAGAAATTCCTCCTCATCTCTGTCTGAAAAGGGTGGCCCATTATACTGAGATTATGCCCTGTGATATTCTTTCACAAGGAGAAGTAATTGTTCCTTATCAACCCTGTTAAGCCCTTTAAGAATCGTGTATGATTCAATAAAGTTACCTCTCATTCTTCTAAACTGCAGTGAGTACAGGCTCTTTGACTTATACGGAGGGACTGGATAGGCTGGGACATTTTGCATGGGACTGTAGGTTGAAGGATAACCTAATAGAGGTTTTTTAAATCATGAGGGCATAGATAAGGTGACTGACAGGTGTCCTTTCCCTAGATGAGGGATTTCAAGAGAAGGGGGCATATTTTTAAGGTGAGAGGAGAAAGATTTAGATTAGATTCCCTACAGTGTGGAAACAGGCCCTTTGGCCCAACAAGTCCACACTGACCCTCTGAAGAGTAAACCACCCAGACCCATTTCCCTCTCACTAATGCACCTAACACTACGAGCAATTTAGCATGGCCAATTCACCTAACCTGCACATCTTTGGACTGTGAGAGGAAACCGGAGCACCCGGAGGAAACCCATGAGGGGCAAGCTTTTTACACAGATAATGGTTGGTGTGTGGAATGAACTTCCAGAAGAATATTTAAATGCTCATTGGATAGGCATATGAACAAGAATGGAATAGTATCGGACAGATAAGCTTCAGCTTGGTTCCACAAATCGGTGCAACATTGAGGGCAGAAGGGCCTGTACTGTGCTGTAATGTTCTATGTTCTAAGAAGTGGGGGATGTGGGTATAGTAACAATGTTTAAATGACATTTGGGTAAGTACATGAATAACAAGTATTGGAAGGATATGGATCAAACACAGGCAGGTGGAACTAGTTTAATTTGGGATTATGGTCAGCATTGACAGTTTGGAGTGAAGGGTCTGTTTCTGTGCTGTAAGACTCTATTACTCTACTCAAACTGTCCTCATTTGACAATTATTTCATACCCAGGATCTGCCGAGTGAACCTTCCCTGGACTGCCTCTAAAGTCAGCATATCTTTCCTTAGATAAGATCTCCAAAACTGATCACAGTATCTTGGCAGTGGTCTGATGAGGGCCTTGAGTAATTTCAGCCAGGTCTCCCTATTTTTATACAAAACCAGAAATTGCTGAAGAAACCCAGCAGGTCTGGCAGCATCTGTGGGAAGAAAGCAGAGTTAATGTTTCGAGGCCAAACACACTTCATCCCTACTTTTATACTCACTTCCCTTTGAGATAAAGGCTAACAATTTACTTGCCTTCCCTGTTAGCCATTGAACTTGGATGTTAGTATTTTGTGATTTATATATGAGGACCCCCAAATCCCTCTGTTCTGTAAATTCCTCCAGTCTTCCTCCATTTAAATAATATCCAACTCCTCTATTCTTCGTGCCAAAATGCATAACTTCACACTTTCCCTCATTACATTCCATTGTCTATTCAATTTGCCTATCTCTCTCTGTGGACACTTTGTGCCATCCTCATCATTTACCCATCCATCTACCTTGTGTGCCATATGCAAATTTGGCGATGCTATGTTGACTTTCCTCATTCAAGCCGTTCAAGAGAGAAATATAGAATGTGATTTTCTCACGAGAATGATGTGTCTGCTCCTCTTGAGCATCAACTTCTGCCCATTTGCCTCAGAATTAGCAGCGCTGCCGTCTGTCACCTTCTTAAGACCAGCATTTGTTGCTAATCCCAAACCGCTTTTGGTAAGGTAGGAGTGAGACACCTTCTTGAACTGAAGCAATCCATTTTTTGTAGTAATAAGATATGACTCAATGGCTTGCTGAGGCCATTTCAGAGGATGGTTAAGAATCAACCCTATTGCTGTGTCGGGAGTCATATGTAGGCCAGACCAGGTAGGTTTGGCACATTTCCTTCCATTAAAGCCTATTAATGAACCAGATTGGTTTTGCAAAGAAAAGAATCCCTACAGTATGGAAGCCGTCCAGACCACTGAGTCAACACCGACCCTGTGAGGAGCATCCCACGAAATCCATGACTCCTACTCTATCCTTGTAACGTTGCATTCACAATAGCCAATCCACCTAACCTGGACTTTTTTGGAATGTGCAAGGAAACCAGAGCATCCGGAGAAAACCCAGGCAGGAATGGGGAGAATGTGCAAACTCCACACAGACAGTCGCCCAAGCGTGGAATTGAATGTGGGTCACTAGGGTTTTGAGGCAGCAGTGCCAACCATTGAGCCACCGTGCTGTCCCTACGACAGTCAGTGATGGTTGTCATAGTTGCCATTAATGGTAGAGTCCCATATTTTGAATAATTGAGCAAGACATCTTCAGTCTTTCCAATATTTTTGCTCTAGCGTTTCATTTCAGATAAGAAGCCTGACAATTTAGAGACAGTGCTAAGGACTGAGAGGTGATGGTAAGACAGAACTGGGTGGTATCAGTGAAAACTGATGTGCAGTAGTTGTATAAGGTTATGTTTCTGTTAATCTTCAGGTTACATTGAACCCTACCCAATCTGCTGATGCACACTGTCTTTGGGGGGAGATGGTCAAAGTTCTCCAGAGGGAGCTAATGCATTCTGTACAGATTCTAAAACTGCTCAGGAAAATTAATAAAAACTGTATCCAACATTATCAGCAAATAAACTACCTTGTTGTGTAAGACAAGTGCCTTTTCTGTTTAGACTCACCAGAGGTCTACCCTTGGTGATTGATAATGAGACAGACCCTAGACTCAACAGGCAGAAAGGAGGATTTGTGCCAGCAAACTAGCCAAACCAGAAAACCACACAATGATGCTGGTGGCTTCTGAGAATAAAACAATGTTTTGGATGATTTGCTATGCAGCAGTTGTATTACAAACTGCGTGTTTTACATATATTTTAATATCATATATTTTAACTTTACATTTTTGATGTCTTAGTTGTTGACAGTTGGGTTTCTCTGCATGTCTGAAGAGTTTGCTAATTAATTTGTAGGTAGCCATGGTGACTTCATTTAAAACAGCTTGAGAGAGATAACTTTCAGAACATAGAGTATAGAACATTACAGCAAAGTACAGGTCCTTCAGCTCTCGATGCTGCGCCAACCTGTGAAACCAAATTAGATTTTATTTTGGTGGCAGCCGAGAATAAAACAATGTTTTGGGTGATGTTGCCAAGTGGCAGATGTAATGTAAAATATATGAATTATACGTATTTTAATGTCACTTAATTTAACTTTACATTTTTGCTGTTTTATTGGTGACAAATGGAATTTCCGGTGTGTCTGAAGAGTTCACCAACAAAATTGTATTTCTGTAGACATGGTGACTTCTTTAAAATTACTTGTGGGAGGTAGCTTTCAGAACTGATGGGGGTTTAGAGTTGTTTTAAAACAGATCAATTCAGAATAAGGAATTTAGTAAGAGTCCCAGAAATGTTTGGACAAAATCCTGAACCAGTTGTTTGAAGTTTAAAATGTTTAAACTCTCGACTATCTCTCCATCTTAAGATCAGATTGGGGATGTCATTGAAGTTTGCACAAGGTTCTGCACCATTCGTGACTCCTCAGATACTGAAGCAGTCCATCTTCAAATACAACAAGTCCTGAATAATATCCAGGCTTGGACTGACATGTGGCAAATAAATAATACCAGCCATATGAATACAGGGGCAACAAAAGTAGATCAGAGGCTAGGAATAACACAGCGAGTAACTCACCTCTGGACTCCCCAAACCCCACTATCTGCAATGCACAAGTCAGGAGTGTGAGAGAAGACTCCTCACTTGCTTGGATGGATGCAGCTTCAACAACATTTAAGAAACTTGACACCATCCTGGACAAAGCAGTCTGCTTGATTGGCAACCTATCCACAAATATCCCCTCTCCGCCACCGACACTCAGTAGCATCAGTGTACAAGATGTAGTGCAGAAATTCACCAAGATCCTTAGATCTGCACCTTCCAAACCCATGACCACTTCCAACTAGAAGGACAAGGGCTGGAGTTACATAGGAACACCACCACTGCAAGTTCTCCTTTGAGTCACTCACCACCCCTACTTGAAAATATTTTGCCATTCCCTCAGTGTCATTTGGTCAAAATCGTAGAGATCCTTCCCTAGTAACAATCTGGGTCAACCTACAGCAGATGGACTGCAGTGGTTCAAGAAGGCAACTCATTACCACCTTCTCAAGGGCAATAAATGATGGCCCAGCCAATGATGCTCAAGTCCTAGGTCCCATGGCAAATAATAAAAACCTGCAGTGAAAGCTCCATGAAGAAGTTATAAGATTTTCTAGACAAAGAGTTGAAGTGACAGTTAATTTAAACCCACATAGATAAGCTGCAGAGCTGGGCTGAGAGAGAGCAAATGGAGTTTAATGTGGATTCACTTTGGTCGGAGTAACTGGAATGCAAAGTTCTGGGCTAATGGTAAGATTCTTGGTAGTGTAGATGAGCAGTGAGATCTCGGTGTCCAGGTACACAGATCCTTGAAAGTTGCCACCCAGGTTGACAGGGTTGTTAGGAAGGCATACAGTGTTTTAGCTTTTATTAATAGAGGGATCGAGTTAATTGAGGGAACCATCAGGTTATGCTGCAGCTGTACAAAACTCTGGTGCGGCCGCACTTGGGAGTTTTGTGTACCGTTCTGGTCACTGCATTGTAAGAAGGATATGGAAGCTTTGGAAAGGGTGCAGAGGAGATTTACTAGGATGTTGCCTGGTATGGAGGGAAGGTCTTACGTAGAAAGGCTGAGGGACTTGAGGCTGTTTTCATTGGAGAGAAGAAGGTTGAGAGGTGACTTAATAGAGACATATAAGATAATCAGAAGGTTAGATAGGGTGGAGAGGGAGAGCCATTTTTCAAGTATGGAGACAGTGAGCACGAGGGGGCATAGCTTTAAAGTGAGGGGTGATAGATATAGGACAGATGTCAGAGGTAGTTTCTTTACTCAGAGAGTAGTAAGGGTATGGAATGCTTTGCCTGCAACGATAGTAGATTCGCCAACTTTAAGTACATTTAAGTACATTAAGTACATTGGACAAGCATATGGACGTACATGGAATAGTGTAGGTGGGATGGGCTTCAGATTGTTATGACAGGTCGGCGCAACATCGAGGGCCGAAGGGCCTGCACTGCGCTGTAATGTTGTATGTTCTATATTAGAGAAAGTGATTTTTCTGTTGTCTTCGGGTGCTTTTGGGATTATACAAGGTTTTGGGTTCTGTAAAAGAGCTTTTTTAAATTTACTGAAGTATATGTTACCTTATACTTAAAAATCTTTCAGTTTGTTTTATACGTAAATAGTCTGGTTTATTCCATTTTATTCTGATTTTCTTCTGCTTGATAAACTCCTGTTTTATTGTTAAATCAAAACCTATGCCATTGAGTGTTTCTGTCCCAGTGACAGACCATTTGATTAAAACCTAAACAAAACAAAGTATGATCTATTAGGTATGATTTCAGTCTAGGATCTGACTGGTCTAGGAATAATATTGGCTGGGACAACACAAAATACAGATGAGAAATAGGAATTAAGCTGTTTCATGCCTTACCCCAGATCCCAGACTAACATGGGTTCTTAATAACACAGCGGACGGTTTTACTTTTCGGCACAATTCCAACAGAGAGTATAATTCAGGGAAAGGGATGAGATAGGAAGTTCAGAACAACTGTCCCCAGTCACCCTTTAGTAACATGGGCATAACAACTCAGGGAATTCTAAATGCCAAGTAAATGAGATCTGACATAACAAATCTCAAGCCGTGTTCCTTAAGTGCTGTAATTGACCAAGAGACGAAAAGGATTAATGGTGGTTCAGCAGTTAGTACTGCTGCCTCACAGTGCCAGGGACCCAGATTCAATTCCACCCTCAGTTGACTGTGTGGAATTTGCACATTCTCCCTGTGTTTGCTTGGGTTTCCTCCGGGTGATCTGATTTCCTCCCACAGTCTAAAGATGTGCAGGTTAGGTAGATTGGTCATGCTGAAGTGTCCATAGTGTCCAGAGATGCGCAGACTAGGTACGTTAGACATGGGAAATGCAGGGTTATTGGATAGGGTAGGGGGTGGTCTGGGTGGGATGGTCTTTGGAAGGTCAGTGTGGACTCAATGGGCTGAATGTCCTCCTTCCACCTCTAGGGGATTCTATAAGAGAGAAATCAGTCCTGAATGGTGGGTCTTAGTGGGATGCTCTTCAGAATGTCAGTATGGACTCAATGGGCCAAATGGCCTACCTCTACCTGTAGGGGATTTTATAAGAGAGAAATCAGCCGTTAATGGTCCATAGATGTTCTGCTGGGACTTTGCAACCCACTGCATAGTGTTCAGTAGCAATATTGTATTCAAATTCTCAGCAAAAAGCTACTGAGATTGGAGGCAGGCAATGATGGTACAGGGGTGTCACAAGAATGGAGTGAGACACTAGTGTCTGGTGCTATCATTGATCTGGTAATCCAGAGGCCCATGATAGCAAATGGTAGGTTTTAAATGTAATTAATGAATCTACAATTGATAGCTTGTCTCAGAAATGGTGACCATTAAACTATCATGGATTGTCATAAAAACCTAACCTGATTCTCTGACATCCTTGACAGAGGGAAATCTGCCATCCTTATCTGGTCTGGCCAAAGTGTGACTCCAGACCCACAGCGATGTGTTGGTGCTTTAGCCCAGTGTCTAGGGTGCTTTTCAGAGATGGGGAACAGAAGCTGGCCTTGCTACTGGTGTCCAGATTCCATAAATAAATAAATATTGACCTCAAAAGAAAATATGCAGAGTAAGTATTAACTGGTACTCTTAAAATAATCCTAGATCATACAGTTCTATAGGTTTCATTATTGGGGCAAAAGGTGCGGGGAGTTTGTGATGAATTGTACAGGAGAATGTTTAGACCTCAGCTGGAGTATTGTGTACAGTTCTGGATGCCACATTGTACAAAAGCTATAAATTCAATTGGGAGAGTGCAGAAGAGGTTTTTTCTAATGAGAATGGCTACCAGGATGAGATACTTCAATGATATGGAAGGATTGAAGAAGCTGGATTGGTTTCCTTGGAAAGAAGGAGGCTAAGAGGAGATTTGAAAGAAGTTTCCTAAACCATGAGAGTTGATTGGGATAAACAGTTCCGGCTCATAATAGGATTAAGAACCAAAGGTTCTAGGTAGCCCATGCTTCATCAATGACCTTCCCTCCATCATAAGGTCAGATGTCAGAATGTTCACCGATGATTGCATAACTTTCAACAACATTCACAACTCCTCAGTCACTGAAGCAGCCCATGTTCAAATGCAACAAGACCTGGACAATACCCAAGCTTGGGTTGGTCAGGGGCAAGTAGCATCCATACCACGCAAAGGCCAGGTAATGACCATTTCCAATAAGAGGCAATCTAACCACCACCACTTGACATTCAAAAGTATTACCACCCTAGGAATATTGTTGCAAGTAACTCACTTCCTGGCTCCCCAAAACCGGTCCATTGTCTACAAGGCACAAGTCATATGTGTGGTAGAATAATAGGAGAAAGTGAGGACTGCAGATGCTGGAGATTAGAGTTGAAAAGCATGGCACAGGAAAAGTACAGCAGGTCAGCCCATCACGTCTGCGCTATCTCTCTGAAGGTATCACACCCACAAGCATCCACTCCCTGCACAATTGATGCTCAGTAGCAGCAGTGTGTAGTATCCACAAGATGCCACTGCAGAAATTCACCAAAGATCCTCTAAATCTTCTAAATCCACGATCACCTCCATCTAGAAGGACAAGGAGATACATGGGAAAACCACCCCTTGCAAGTTCCTCTCTAAGCCTAACCCTGACCCTGATTTGAAAACTAGGGACAGGCAACAAGTGCTGGCTGGCCAGCGATGCTGACCTCCCATGAGTGAACAAAGAAATGGTCACAGTCTTGAAGTGGTTTTTAAAAAAAGCAAATGCAAGGTGAGAAATTTATTTTCCCACACCATGTAATTTGGGTCAGGAGTACACTTCCTGGAAGTGTGCAAGAGGCATGAGCAATTGAGATGTTTTTGAGAGCATCAGATGATTAGTTAAATAGAAATAATGTGCAGGGTTATGAGGAAAAGGCCAAAGATTGGCACAAAGTTTAGAGAGGTAGTGCAGACACGATGGGCTGAATGGCTTCCTCTGCATTGTAACAATTCTGTGATTATTGCTTCAGAGCCCAGAATGTAGACAAGAGGACAACAGAGGAGATTAATGTAAAGTAAATTTGAGACAGATGCAATGTGCAGCCTTTTAACTCAAAAAATAACAAATGTTTGGATTAATACACCAAACAAGGGGATGGAAGCAGAAAGTGTCCACTTGAAATAAAATGAGCTAATGGCTCTCAATGAGCTGAATATAATTTTCTCATGTATTATGTTCTTAAACCTACAGCATGCTGTTAAAAGGAGAAGTGCAGGCAGTGAGAGGAGATTCTGCACAAACTCTGCCAAGGTTAAAAAAGCCAAGGTTTCTCTCTTACTTTTGGGAGCTACTTAGAAATAATTGATTTTAGTCATCGTACAAACACCCCATTGTACGTTTCCACAATGCTCCAGTGGTGCAGGCAGTTAAAGGTTTTCAGTCTGGAATAAGAACCTGTAATCTCTTCCAACATCAGCCCGGACTCCTCCCATCTCTGTAAACTTGCCCGACTCCACCCCTGCCTCAGCTGCTGAAACATTCATTTGACCTATGGTGACACCAAGCCTCAATTATTTCAACACTCGCCTGGCAGCGAGAAAAATTACAGTAAAAAAAAAGGTGGTACTTGGAAAACAGGTGCATAGGAGCACCGTTTTGAAATCAAATGGTCATGCAGGTCCACACACAAATAGGCCCCTTGTCCCATCGTGTCCGCACAGGTCGAAAACAACTACTTAACTATTCTAATTCCATTTTCCATTCATGGTTGTCCCATAACCTCTTGTACCTTGGCATTGCACATCTAAATACTTACAGTCATAGAATCATAAAGATGTACAGCGCTGAAACAGACCCTTCGGTCCAACTGATCCAAAGCCAACCAGATATCCTAAATTAATCTAGTCCCATTTGCCAGCATTTGGCCCATATCCCTCTAAACCTTTCCTATTTATATACCCATCAGGTGCCTTTTAAACACTGTAACTGTACCAGCCTCCACCACTTCCTCTGGTAGCTCATTCCATACATGCACCACCCACAGCATATAAACATTGCCCCTTAGGTCCCTTTTAAATCTTTCCCTCTCAACCTAATCCTTTGCCCTCTAGTTCTGGACACCCCCATCTGGTGTCTATTTACCCTATCCATGCCCCTCGTGATTTTATAAACCTCTATAAGGCCTCTGACGCTCCAGGGAAACAGCCCCAGCCTATTCAGCCTCCCCCTTTAGCTCAAATCCTCCAACCCTGGTAACATCCTTGTAAGTTTTTTCTGAACCCTTTCAAGTTCCTTCCTACAACAGGGTGACCAGAATTGCATAATGCATTGCAAAAGTGGACTAACCAATGTCCTCTACAACCACAACATGACCTCCCAACTCCTATACTCAATGCATTGACCAATAAAGGCAAGCATACCATTAGCCTTCTTCACTATCCTATCTACCTGTGACTCTGCTTTCAAGGACCTATGAACCTGCACTCTAAGGTCTCCTTGCTCAGCAACATTCCCTGGGACCTTACCATTAAGTGTGTAAGTCTACCTTGATTGGCCTTTCCAAAATGCAGCAACTCACATTTATCCAAATTAAACTCCATCTGCCTCTCCTCAGCCTATTTGTCTACCTGATCAAGATTCTGGATCAATGGTGCTGGAAGAGCACAGCAATTCAGGCAGCATCGAGGAGCTTCAGCAAAATCGACGTTTCGGGCAAAAGCTCTTCATCAGGAATAAAGGCAGAGAGCCTGAAGCGTGGAGAGATAAGCTAGGGGAGGGTGGGGCTGGGGAGAGAGTAGCATAGAGTACAATAGGTGAGTGGGGGAGGGGATGAAGGTGATAGGTCAGGGACAAATGATATCCACTATTTTCTCCCACCATCAATCCCAACTTTCACATAAAAGCATCCTTCTACTACTTATCCACCAATTGTGCATTTACCTAATGGCTCTCAGTATGTGCTGACATTCATCACGAATATGTGAAAGGGCAAGTTAATCCTCAGGATGCAATAATGGACAAAATGGGAAAGTGTTGCAAGTCATTATGTTTTGTGGCATTATAAAACAAGACAAATTAACAACGTATTTCATTCAACACCTATGTGCATAGCCTTGATAAATTACAAAATTTCTTCCACTGAAAATTCCTAAGACTTCTAGGGGTCGATTTCCCTCTCCCAGATTGGCAAAGTCTGAATTTGAGGGTCTCACTAAATTCAGAGTAGGTGGCCTGCCTACCAGATATATCCCCACATTTCCCTGTGCTGTAATTATACCAGTGATGGGGCTTGTGTTGGGTAGTACATCCTGTTAGGCCATTATCCCCTATCCCAGCTGCTGCCTGGATTTAACTAGTGACAGAAAATGGTCATGACAGACAGATGGCCCAGCAAGTTTTGTTTCATGAGCTGGTGGCAGGCGGTTTGCAAGGTCTAACCTTAACAGGCCCTCCGTGCCATTGGAGGGCTCTCCCTTTCCAAGGTATTAATCTCTCTGCATTTACTTTTCTCCCATAAGGCCTCTCAAACTGCAGGTCCAGATCCCCCACGGCCTCTTCACACTAGTCTGAGAGCTTGGTATTCTACAAGACTCCAAACACCTATTGAAATCCTTGACCAACACTGCACAACTCTGTCCCAAATAGCCGAGAGCTGTTCACCTCTAATTGACCAGCAGACCCCAGAGAGAAGAAACAGGAAGATATCCACTAATGTCTGAAAATGAATGGAATGGTCAACTGGACCTCTATTTTGCTACTCTATGCTACTTTCTCCCCACCCCCACCCTCCCCTAGCTTATCTCTCCACGCTTCAGGCTCTCTGCCTTTATTCCTGATGAAGGGCTTTTGCCCGAAACGTCGATTTTGCTGAAGCTCCTCGATGCTGCCTGAATTGCTGTGCTCTTCCAGCACCATTGATCCAGAATCTGGTTTCCAGCATCTGCAGTCATTGTTTTTACCCACCTGATCAAGATCCCATTGTAATCTGAGGTAACCTTCTTCGCTGTCCACTGCACCTCCAATTTTTGTGTCATCTGCAAACTTACTAACTGTACCTGCTATGTTCACATCCAAATCTTTTGTATAAATGATGAAAAGCAGTGGACCCAGCACCTATCCTTGTGGCACAGCACAGCACAGGTCTCCAGTCTGAAAAGCAACCCTCCATCTCTACCCTCTGTCTTCAGTCCTCGAGCCAGTTCTGTCTCCAAATGACTAGTCTTCAATGTTATGAGGGGTTCTGCCTCTATCACCCTTACAGGCAGTGAGTTTCAGATTCCCAGCATCCTCTGGGTGAAAATAATTTCCCTCGCAACTCCTCTGCCCCATCTGTCCCTTAACCCCTGGTCTATGTCCCCAGTCATTGACCCATTCATCAGGAGAAAAGATTCTTCCTGTCTATCAGTCCTGATGGGCATCATTAGCTCAGTCAGCCGGGCAGCAGGTTTGCTAATGCAGTGTGATGCCTGCAGTATGGGATCAATTCCAGCAGTAGCTGTTACCATGAAGGATTCACCTTCTCAATCCTACCCTTGCCTGAGGTGTGGCGACTCTCATGTTAAACCATCACCAGTCATCTCTGTCTAATAAGAGAGCAGGACTTTGATTGCTTTAACATCTATGCCCCTCATAATTTTATACAGCTCAATTCCCGTCTCAACTTCCTCTGCTCCAAGGATAACAACCCTAGTCTGAACAAACTCTTTTCATAAACAGGAGGAGCAAGATTTACATCTTGTTCTTCCTGGAACCCTCTGTAAATTGAGCTCAATCAAAATTCTGCTCCACATCCCAATCTCATTGGTACCCATTTCTCACATCACCTCTGTCCACTGTTGGACATTGGCTCTTGGTCTTGTAACAGTTCAACGATCAAGCTCTACAACATCTTCGGAATCTAGGTCACCTTATTTTTCTTTTAATTTGTTGCCAGGATGTGGATCTCATTAGCTGGGCCAACATTTATTGCTCATCCCTAACTGCCCCTTGTGAAGGTGGCAATTGAATTGCCTTCTTGCGCTGCTGCAGCCCTTGGTGTGTCAGTCCAACCAGGAAATTCCAGGATTCGGACCCAGTGACACTGAAGCAATGGCAATATATTTCCAAGTCAGGGTGGGTAAGTGGTTTGGAGAGGAAGTTGCAGATGATAGTTCTCCCATGTATCTTCTGTCCCTGTCCTTTTAGATGATAGGGGTCAAAGGTTTGTAAGGTGCTATCAGAAGAGCCTTGATGAGTTGCTGCTGTGCATCTTGTGGAGTGTATGCTACTCCTGGGATACTTTAGAGATAATCCAAGATTTTCATCACTGCACAATTGGCAGGTGCACATTCAGCTTCTGAGGTCTATTGCTCTGGAATTCCCTTTCTTGGGTCTCTTTGACCCAGTTATTTTCACCGATCCCACTACTTCTTTCTGAGGCTTGGTGTCAAACATTGATCAGCAACATTGCTGTGAAGCGCCCTGCAATATTTTACAATTTTACAGGGGCTAGATAAATGCAAAACCTTTTCAAAGTGGTAGACCACCTATGATGACCTGAAGTCGTCCCCATTCAGGAAAATCACAGTCACTGTTGGGTTATATTTCATTTAGGGAATCTGAGTTGTCAGGTCAGAATTTTTCTTTGCAAGCACATTGTCGCCTGGAGTGATAGTGGAGACTTCAAAGTACTCTCCACATTATCTCTCCAATTCTAACCACCTCCCATTGTCAAATGCTGAAAGAATCTACAAGTTAATATCCAAATTGTTGGGCCACATCATGGACACATTTACCTTGACCATCAAGTCTTTGAGTGAGATCCAAACGCACACTTGCCAGCTTTAAAGATAGACAGTCTACTGTCTGCACTATTATAGCTTTAGACAAGTCAACGTTCTTGAGAAGTGGAAGTAATGTTGGGAATTGAAATGTAAAACCAAATTACTGTAGCAGATAATGGAATTTATAGAGTAGATGGCGACCTACTCTAAACACCCAACTTGTCAACTTATACAGGGAATGCTGGAGAAGCTCAACAGATCTGGCTGCAACTTTAGGGAAAGAAACAGAGTTAATGTTTCAAGTCCAATATGACTCTCCTTCAGAACATCTACTGTTGACCTGGTATATAATGTGAGTCATGGTATCTTGCTCTTCCATGCACCGTTCTTTTCTCACTGTGCATACAGGGAAAGAAAACCGAGGGTTATATTTATACAACACCAGATGAAACCACAGTGATAGACATGAGCCTCAGTGAGATAAATCTGTTTTCAGTGGTGTTGGCTAAGGGAAGAATGTTGGTCAGTATATCACTAAATATTAACCAAAGGATCTTTGCTACCCAACGCAGCAAATAAACACGGCACCCAAACCAAGACTGAGCTCTTGTCTAACAGACAGTGAAGCACACCCTCCATGCTGAACTGATGAGAATGCCCAGATGCATGCTTGGCTGGACGGCTGAACCCCAAGGCTTCTGTTCAGATGCAAATCATCCAGCAACTGAGCCACACAAACACCTTGGAAACGAATAGCTCACAGTTTCGAGTTGGGATGTCATGCTGACATTGTACAAGACCTTGGTGAGGCCTCTCCTGGAGCACAATGCCCAGTTCTGACCCCTTTGTTCTCAGAAGGATATTATTAAACTGGAGAGGGTTCAAAAGAGATTCCCCAGGATGTTGACAGGAATGGAGAGTTTGATTTATGAGGAGAGGTTGAGACTTTTTTCACTGGAGTGTCAGAGGTTGAGGCTTATAAAACCATGAGGGGTATAGATAAGGTAAATGGCAGGTGAATACCCCACTTTTTTTTCCCTAGGGTGGGAAATTTCAAGGCGAGGGGCAGAATTTTAAGGTGAGATTTGAAGAAGACATGAGGGACAATTTTTTACACAGAGAGTGGATCGTGTATGGAATGAACTGCCAAAGGAAATGGCGAATGTGGGTACAGTACAATGTTTAAAAGATGTTTGGGTAAGTACATGACTAAGAAATGTTTGGAGGGATATAGGCCCAGCGCAGGCAGGTGGGACCAGTTTAGTTCTGAAACCTGGTTGTCATGGACTGGTTGGAGCAAAGGGTTTGTTTCCATGCTGTATGACTCTATGACTCACTGAGAGGGCCACAAAATCAAACTGTTCAAACAAGCCATTATGACTAGAATCATAGAGTCAAAGAGTCATACAGCATGGAAACAGTCCAACTCATCCACACAGGCCATGCTCCCATTCATATCAAGATGACTAACACCAAGAGTGATCAACTGAAAGACTTGTAGGTATATTGGGCAAAAAGTAGGCAAATAAGGTATAACATAGAAAAATGTGAAGTCATTCATTTTGGAAGGGAGAACAAAAGAACACTATACTATTTAAATGGAGAAGAACTGCAGAAAGCTGCAACACAAAGTGACAGTGGGGTACTTGTGCATGAAACACAAAAAGCTAGCACAGAGGTGGAGCAGAGTAAGGAGGTGGCATTATCACTAGACCATTAATCCAGACACTCAGGTAATGTCCTGGGGACCCGGGTTTGAATCCTGCCATGGACAATTGGTGGAATGTGAATGTGACCAGCACCTAACACAAAGAAAATGGCAGATAGAAACACTGGAACGTAGAAGATAGGAGCAGGAGGAGGCCCTTCGGCCCTTCGAGTCTGCTCCAAATTTCATCACGATTATGGCTGATCGTGCAACTCAATACCCTAATCCTGCTTTCTCCCCATAACCTTTGATCCCATTCACTCCAAGTGCTATATCGAGCCACCTCTTGATTACATTCAATGTTTTTGGCATCAACTACTTCCTGTGGTAATGAAAGCCACAGGGTCATGACTCTTTGGGTGAAGAAATGTCTCCTAATCTCCGTCCTTAATGGCCCACCCCGAACGCTGAGACTGTGACCACTGGTTCTGGATGCACCCACCATCGGGAGCATCCTCCCTGCATCTACCATGTCTAGTCCTATTAGAATTTTATAAGTCTCCATGAGATTCCCCCCCCACCCCCCACACTCATTTGAACTCCAGTGAAAACAAACCTAACCTAGTCAACCTCTCCTCATAAGTCAATCCCACCATCCCCAGAATCAGCCTGGTAAACCTTCACTGTACTCTCCAGAGAGCCAGAGCATCTTTCTTCAGAAAAGGAGAACAAAACTGCATACAATATTCTCGGTGTGGCCTCACCAAGGCCATGTATAACTGCAACAACACGTCCCTACTCCTGGACTCAAAACTTCTCAGAATGAAGGCCAACATACCATTCACCTTCTTTACCACCTGCTGCATCTACATGCTTACCTTTAGCGACTGGACACCCAGGCCCTGCTGCACACTCCCCGTCTCCCAATTTACAGCCTTCTTATTTTTGTCTCCAAAGTAAATAATCTCGCATTTATCCACATTATACAGCCTCAACCATTGATTTGTCCACTCACCCAGATTTGCTGAAGGATCTCTGCATCCTCGTTACAGTTCACCTTTCCACCCAACTTGGTATCATCTGTAAATTTTGAGATGTCGCATTTTGTTCCCTCATGCAAATCATTAATATATATTGTGAGTAGCTAGGGTCCCAGCACCGATCCCTGTGGCACCCCACTGGTTACCTCCTGCCAATTTGAAAAGGACCCATTAATTCCTAGTCTTTGTTTTCTCTCTGCCAACCAGTTTCCTATCCATATCAATACACTTTCCCCAATCCCATGTGCTTTAATCTTGTATAATAATCTGTTTTGCGAGACTTTGTCAAATGCTGTCTGAAAGTCCAAATATACCATATCGACTGGCTCTCCCCTTGTTAACTTTACCAATTGAATCTTCATAGAATTCCAACAGATTTGCCAAGAATAATTTTCCCTTCATAAATCCATACTGACTCTATCAGATTTAGCCATTGCATTCTAAATGCTCAGCTACAACGTTTTTGATAATGGATTTGATAATTTTCTCCACTACGATGTTAGGTTTACTGATCTATATTTCCCTGGTTTCTCTCTATCTCCTTTTTTGAATATTGGAGTGACATTAGCTACCTTCCAATCTGCAGGGACTGTACCAGAGTCTATAGGATTCTGGAAGATGACCACCACTGCATCCACTATTTCGAGAGCCACCTTCTTAAGTACTCAGGCCCAGGGTTTTTATCCACATTCAATCCCCTCAATTTTCCCAGCACCATTTCTCTACTAATATTGATCTTCATCAATTCTTCTTTCTCACTAAATCTTGCATTCTCCCATATTTCTGGCATCTAATTTGTGTCCTCTTTTGTGAAGACAGAACCAAAGTACCTATCTAGTTGTTCTGCCATTTCTTTGTCCCCTATTAAACATTCCTCTGTTTCTATCTGTAGGGGACGTATATTTGTCTTCACCAATCTCTTTCCCTTCAAGTACCTATAGAAACCCTTAGTGTTAGTCTTTATGTTCCCTGCAAACTTACTTCCATACTGTACTTTTTCCCTTCTTAATCAATCCCTTGGTCCTTCTTTGCTGAATTCCAAACTGCTCCCAATCCTCATTCTTGGCCAATCTGTGTATTTCTTCCTTGGATTGAATACTGTCCCCAATTTCCTTTGTAACCTATGGATTTGCCCTCTTACCCATTTTGCCTTTGTACCGGACAGGAATAAACAGTTGTTGCAGATCCCACATGCATTCCTTGAATGTTTACCATCCCTTTAAGTAACTCACTCCAATCTGTAAAGACCAACTCACACCTCATATCTTCATAAATTCCTTCATTAAGATTCAGCACCCTAGTCTCTGAACCAACTATCTCACTCTCCATCTTGATAAAAAAATTCTATCATGTTATGGTCACTCATCCCCAAGGCCTCTAGCACAGCTAGATTGGTAATGATTCCTTTCTCATTACAGAGTACCCAGACTAAGATGGTCTGCTCTCTAGTGGGTTCCTCCACATTATGGAGAAAGTGAGGACTGCAGATGCTGGAGATCAGAGCTGAAAATGTGTTGCTGGAAAAGCGCAGCAGGTCAGGCAGCATCCAAGGAGCAGGAGAATCAACGTTTCGGGCATTAGCCTGAAAGAAGAAGGGCTCATGCCCGAAACGTCGATTCTCCTGCATTCCTAAAGAAGGGCTCATGCCTGAAACGTCGATTCTCCTGCTCCTTGGATGCTGCCTGACCTGCTGCGCTTTTCCAGCAAAACATTTTCAGCAACACATTTTCAGCTCCTCCACATATTGGTCAAGAAAACCATCCCATATACACTCCAGGAATTCCTCCTTTTCAGCTTTGTGGGTAATTTGATTTGCCCAATCCATGTGCAGATTAAAATTACCCATGCTCACTGATATTGCCTTATCACATCCATCTCTAATTTCCTTTTTAATGTCATTTCCAACACCACCACTGCAGTTTGGGGGTTTATATATGATGCCCACTAATGTTTGTTGCCCTTTGGTATTTCTCAACTCTACCCATACAGACTCCACATTGCCAGAGCTAATATCCTTTCTCACTAATGTGATCATTTTTTCTTTAACCAGCAATGCCACTCCACATCCTTTTCCTTTTTGCCTGTCCTTCCTAAATACTGAATACCCTGGGACATTCAGTTCCCATCCCTGGTCACCCTGCAGCCATGTCTCCATAATCCCAATTATATCATACCCATTTGTATCTATCTGCTTGATTAGTTCATCCACTTTATTGCAAATGCTCTGCGCATTAAGGCACAAAGCCTTTAAGCTTGTCTTTTTAACAATGTTTGCCTTGCTCCCAATATTTTTCTCAATAACCCTGGTTGCATTTTATTCTCGGTTTCTCTGCCTATCATGTTTCCCTTTTCTTCCTTTTGGCTTTGACCTTGCTCCCTCCTTCTCTGGCTCCTTATATTGGTTCTCATCCCCCTGGCATATTAGTTTAAACCCTTCCCAACTTCTCTAGCAAACACTCTAATTAGGATATTAGTCCCAGTGCTGCCCTGGCATAACCCATCTAATTGTGCAGATCCCACCTCCCCCAGAACCCATCCCAATGCCCCAGGAATCTGAAACACTCTCCTTGGTGCCATCTTTTCATCCACTTATTCATCTAATATATCCTATCATTTTTACTATGACTAGCATGTGATATTGGTCATAATCCTGAGATCATTGCCTTTGAGGTCCGATTTCTTAATTTTCTTGCTAGCTTCCTGTATTCTGATTTTAGGACCTCATCCCGTTTTTTCTACCTTTGTTGTTTGTGCCGATGTGTACCACAACCACTGGCTGTTCACCCTCCCCCTCCAGAATGTCCTGTACCTGCTCCAAAACATCCTTGACCCTCGCACCAAAGAGACAACATACCAGCCTGGAGCTGCCTATCTATTCCCCTTACAACTGAGATAAAGTAGATAAAAGTGTACTTTAAAAATATAATCCCTGGATTTCATCTCAGGACTCACTGCAGTTGGGGAGGGAAGATTTAGGCTGTTGATAGAGGGACTGGAAAAGGTACTGCTGCAGGGCAAGAACATTAGCTAATGGTAATATTAATAGACCAGTAACCGAGTGATGCAGTCCAGTTGCTTTCTAAGGGTGTGGGTTCAAATCCTGTGTTATAGTGGATAGAATTTGAATGTGAGATTGGCAGTGATTTCAGTCTAGGTGACTATAAAACCCCAGCTAGTTCACTCAATGTCCTTGAGGGAAGGAAATCTGCTGCCCTCACCTGATCTGGCCTATCATGGTTGAGTGTTAAGTGCTGTGTAAAATTGACAAGTCACTCAGTACAAGGGCAATTAGAGATGAGCAGTGAATGTCTGCTTCCTCATTGATGCCCACATCCCGTGAATGAATTAAAATATAACAATGGAGTCTCTTAGTTCAGAATGCATGAGGTTAGCAAGTCATTCCCCTGTGCTTTATTACCCAGAGGTTTATTGCGCTGGTTCCATTTCATGCTGAAGTAGCAATTCCTTTGCTTCCTTGAAGTTTTTTTTTCGCGATTGCATTAATGTACAGATTATTTAGTTCCCTCTTCTGAGCAGCAATATATTTCTACTGTCATGGAGAGAGTGCCCAACCTCACATCTTTGAACTATAGCATAGTCTGGCCCCATGAAATAGACACAGTTCACAGCAACCATCAGAACTGGGAAATGAGGCACAAAGTATTAACGATCTTTTCGCAAATGGAGAAAGATGGGACCCCAACTCAGAATGCTGAAAGTCTGTGTTATCAGCAATTTATTGCCTACACACACAGCCTGTCTGCTCTGTCTATGAAACAGTGTGAACAAAACTGGTTCTGTGACATTCCACACCACAAGCTGCCCATTGAATCAGCTGCAGAGCTGACAACAAGCATTGAATACAGTTGTAGAAGTCATTGATGAGTCCGCAGTTGGAATATTGTGTACAAGTTTGGTCAGAGAGAGAAAGTGAGGACTGCAGATGCTGGAGATCAGAGCTGAAAATGTGTTGCTGGAAAAGTGCAGCAGGTCAGGCAGCATCCAGGGAACAGGAGAATCGACGTTTCGGGCATAAGCCCTTCTTCAGGAATTCCTGAAGAAGGGCTTATGCCCAAAACGTCGATTCTCCTGTTCCTTGGATGCTGCCTGACCTGCTGTGCTTTTCCAGCAACACATTTTCAGCTACAAGTTTGGTCAACCTGTTATAGGAAAGACATAGTTAAACTGGAAAGGGTGCAAAGAAGATTTATAAGGATGTTGCTAGGACTAGTAAGCCTGGGTTATAGGGAGAGATTGGCCAGGATAGGACTTTATTCCCTGGAATGTAGGGAGAATGAGGGGTGACTTTATTGAGATGTATAAAATCATGAGGGACATAGATAGGATGAATGCATATAGTCTTTTTTCCCAGGGATGGGGATTTGAAAACTAGCGGGCATAGGTTTAAGGTAAGAGGGGAAAGGTTTAAGAAGGACCAGAGGGGCAACTTCTTCACACAGACGTGCTGTGTATAAAGAATAAGCTGCTAGAGAAAGTGGTTGAGGCAGGTACAATAGCAGCATTTAAAAAAATTTGGATAGGTACGTGGAAGGGAAGGGTTTCAAGGGATATGGACCAATAGGGAGCAATTGAAACTAGCTGAGTGGGCACCATGGTCAGCATGGACCAGTTTGGGCCGAAGGGCCTGTTTCCATGCTGTATTATTCTATGACTCTATCATTCCAATAGGAACTGGATAATTTTCAAACTACAGAGAGTCAAAACTGCCACTTTCTTTTCTCTTCCAGTGTCTTTACTGCTAGAGGAAGGTGATGTTTGGGTTTTTGAAAGGCCACCTTTTCTCTTCCCAGCACCTGAGAGCAGAAGCAAGCTAACCAGTATCACTCTGACTGTGGAGTCAGAAGACTGTAGCTTTAGGTCCCACTCCAATGACATGAGCATAAAATCTAGGCTGATTCTCTGTTGGTGATACAGCAGGATCACTGAATGGCCCACTTCAATCAATCTACATGGGAGCCAACCACTGTGATCCGCTTTCATGAATGTAATATGCTTCATTTGTTCCTTTTCAGCCTGGCCTTCAGTGCAAAAGAAACTAGCTGAGCCTTAGGGCAGGCAATGGCTGAGTACTACTAGCACCAGGCTATTAACCCAGTGACCCAGTTAATGTTTGGTGGGGGAGGGGTGGCGGGGGGGGAGGCGTTGGTTCAAAATCCACTATTGCAGGTAGTGGAATATGAATTCAATAAACAAACTCTGGAATGAAGAGTAATTGTCAAGAACAATCCTGCTGATTCACTGATGTCCTTTAGGAAAGGAAGCTACTATCCTTACCTGGAATCATAGAATCCCTGCAGAGTGGAAACAGGCCATTCGGCCCATCTAGTCCACACCAACCTTCCAAAGAGCAACCCATGCGACCCATACTATCCAGGTAATCCTGTATTTCTGATGGTTAATCCACCTAACCTACACATCCCTGGATATTATGGGGAATTTAGCATGGCCAATCTATCTAATCTGCATACCTTTGGACTGTGGGAGGAAACCAGAGCACACAAAAGAAACCCACGGAGCCACGGGGAGAATGTGCAAACTCCAGACAGACAGTCACCCGAGGCTGGAACCAAACCCAGGTCCCTGGTGTTGTGAGGCAGCAGTGCTAACCATTGAGCCAACGTGCTGCCCCTTTTTTACCTGACGTATTTTTCAAAAAATTCAATATAATTTAACTAATTTAAATTAATTTAAATTATTAATTGAAGCAATGATGGGCTGTTAAATCCACTCACCGTAGTGGGAGGGGTCAAGTCAAAATCAGAAACAGCCCCAACGCCCGAGCCTGAAATAAATTTGTGTTTAGAATATCGCTGAAGGTTTGTCACAGGCTGAGTTAGACATATTTCCTACTTAATAGTTCTCAAGAATCATCACAACACAGAATCTTTTCACACCTGTCTAACTTCTCAAATTGAGATTTTCCACCATGGTAAGTGGAATTCTGTTTTCTGAAGTCACACAGATTTCGGAATAACTATTACAAATTCATGCTGTCATGATGCAGACTGTCCTTTCCTGCAGTCCTCATCAGGAATTCAGGTGCAGACATCTGTGGATCCCGAGTCATTTTTCACCCATCAATTTTAAGAAAGAGCTTGCATTTTCTATGTATACATGTTTTATATTGCATTGATGTTGCAGGCTTCTCAAACTCAAGATATACCTGAAAATACTCAATAGGCAATGAAATGTAGTTAATGACTGTTGAGATCCCGAGTGCTTTTGACAAAGAGGATATGGAAAGGATGTGGGTGAGTCCAGGACTAGTGAGGCACTATTTGAAAATTGGGATTTGAAGCTTTTGGACAGGGAATTTGGGGGAATTTTCTTTCTGTCAATGGTTATGTGACTTTGGAACTCAGGAGGTGTTGGACGCAGGATCATTTAATGTTTTTAAGGCAGAGATGAATAGATTCTTGTTTGACAGTGGATCATAGAAGGAGATAGGAATGTTGAATTCAAAATACAAACAGATCGATCATGAGATTGATCACATTATTGAGCAAGGGCTTGAAGGGTCATATAATCTACTTCTGCTCTTATTTTGTAAAGCTCATATGTAATGACGTAGCCAATTTGTGACAGCAAGTTCCCACAAACAGCCGTTAAATAAATGACCTAATAATGAATGTTGGTGGTAGTGGCTGAGAGAGAAAAGGTCATCATTGAATTGCCCCATGGGAGTTTTGAATTCACATGGAAGACCAGACCAGACCAGCAAAATGTCTCATGTGAGGTTCAGCTCCTTGAACATTGAAGAATTCCCCAGGTACCACATCTGGAGTTGGACTTGACAGCCTTCTGACTGAGTGGTATGGAGTACTGTCTGGTTGCACTACACTTAAGCCTATGTGAAGTGCTAGTAATAAGGTCAGCCAAGGGACCTCATGGAATATGAGAGACCTGATTGGAGCTATTAATCAGGTTCAATCAGGGAGTCCTGGCTGACAGATATAAACAGGAATGTCAGAAGATCTGTTCACTCTGAGAGCTGGCTTTGAGGGAGCTGGATCAGTATCAAGGACTTTCCACAAGTAAATAAAGGGCGACTTGGTTACGGGATGTCAGCCTCTGTGGAATTATTTCACTATGTAAACTGCAGAACCTGTGAGTAAATTCCTGACAACTGCTAAAATAAAGGTGTGCGGATACTGGAGATCTGAATCAAAGACAGGAATTGCTGGAGAAAGTCAGCAGGTCTGTAGGAAGTTATGATTCAGAGATGCCGGTGTTGGACTGGGGTGTACAAAGTTAAAAATCACACAACACCAGGTTATAGTCCAACAGGTTTAATTGGAAGCACACTAGCTTTCAGAGCGACGCTCCTTCATCTGATGAAGGACAATCACCTGATGAAAGAGTGGCGTTCCGAAAGCTAGTGTGCTTCCAATTAAATCTGTTGGACTATAACCTGGTGTTGTGTGATTTTTAACTTTGTAGGAAGTTAATGTTTCAAGTCTGATTCTGACGAAGAATCACTGGACTCAAAACATTAACTTTCTTCCAATAGATGCTGCTAGACCTATTGAGTTTCTCCAGTAAATGCTGTTTTTGTTCCTGTCAACTGCTGTTGAGTCTCAAAGCTGAATAGATTAGATTCTCTATATTGTGAAACTAGGCCTTTCAGCCCCACAAGTCTACACCGACTCTCCAAAGAGTAGCCAAACCAGACCCATTTCCCTCTGAATGATGCACCTAACATTATGGGCAATTTAGCACGGCCAATTCACCTGACCTGCACATCTTTGGACTGTGGGAGGAAACCCACACAGACACGGGGGGGGACGTGTAAACTCCACACAGACAGTCACCCGGACTCAAACCTGGGTCCCTGGTACTGTGAGGCAGCACTGCTCACCATTGAGCCACCGTGCTGCCCTACAGAATGCAGCCATTCGCTGTAACCTACTAGGGAGGAGCTCTTTTGATGAAATGGGTAGCATTCTGGCTGCTAAACTTTAAGCTCTGGGTTTGGATCCCATCCTGGAACACAGTAACCACAGAAGATATGTCTACAATGTAAGGAGAAAGTGAGGTCTGCAGATGCTGGAGATCAGAGATGGAAATGTGTTGCTGGAAAAGCGCAGCAGGTCAGGCAGCATCTAGGGAACAGGAGAATCGACGTTTCGGGCATTCCTGAAGAAGGGCTAATGCCCGAAACGTCGATTCTCCTGTTCCCTGGATGCTGCCTGACCTGCTGCGCTTTTCCAGCAACACATTTCCATGTCTACAATGTAGCCAATCGGGTTCATATTCACCCTCGATAAGCCTGCAGCACCAGGATAAGAGTGGGAGACATGCTGGTCAGCTGGAGCCATGGAATCATACAGAAGTCTTTCCATGTGTCCTTCTCACTTTGAAGGACTGCCCTTAAAACAGTCAGTTGTGCCTGTACCAACTCTCTGAAAGAGCAATTCACATAATACTATTCGCCAGCATCCTCCTCTATCTAAACCAATTTCAGCCTTGAATATATTTAAAGACTCAGCGTCAACAATGCTCTGTGATACAGAATTCCACAGATTCACTACTCACTGAGAGAAGGAATTCCTCCTCATCTCCATCTTAAATATGCAAGAGATTATACCTTTTGGTCCTAAACCCGCCCACATGCGGAAAAATTCTTTCCACATCTCCCCTGTCTAATCACCTAACAATCATGTATTTCCATAAGGTTGTTTCACATTCTTTGAAAATTCATTGAGTCCGTCCAAACTATGCAATCTCTCTTCACAAGACAGTACTACTCTAGCTGGTATCATCCTAGTGGAACCTTCTCTGGCTGCCTCCAATATGCCTTTCCTTAGATAAGGGGCCGAAAGATGTTCACAATATTTCAGCTGTAGTCTGACTGATGCCTTGTATAGTTTTAGCTGCAATGAAACCTCCCTACTGGTATGCAACAATCCCTTTGAAGTAAAAGCTAACATTCCACATGTCTTTCCAATACCCTTTGAACTTCGATACTAAACTTTTCTGATTCATGGGCAAGGACTGACAAATCCCTCTGATCTATAACTCTCAGCAGCCTTACTCCAATTAAATAATATTCAGCTCCTCTGTTCTTTTTGCCAAAGCTCATAGCCTCATATTTTCCTGCATTATATTCCATCAGATCATACAGAAAGGAGTTAGTAATCCCAAAAGCAAACAGTGACCTTCCTTTAATGAGCTTGGATAGGCATGCGTATATAGCAATTGAAAAGAGAGCAGCGATGATACTTTTTAATGTGATGCAATCAACTCAGACCTGCTCAGTCAGGCAAGTGTCAGGGGAGTGGGGTTAGTAACGTGCGTGACACCACTCATATCATTCATTTAACTTCCCAGGCTCCAAGCAGCAGGGAGTTGTTGTTTGACCAATTTTTAATGTCAAGCACATTGTGTGATGGTGAGTGCTTTGTCTGAATGACATAAACTCTGTCCACCCAATCATCATCTTGGAATATGCTCACCTCCTGTGAACTCTCAATGGTCCTGTCTTCATTGTCTGTATGTTCCTTTCCTAGGTGCAAGTGTGTGACCTAGGGCAAGAGCAACAACAGCTCTTGGGCTGGACAAGTGAAAAATAAGGAGAACAAGGAGAATGCTGCATGAAGTCCCATTCCTTCTGCACCCTTAACTATGTCTTAAACTGCAGTTCAAACCTGTCTTAGGTCCCAACTCCTGCTGTCTTTCCACTTCATGTCTGAGTGGTGTTATCAATTGGTGTGCGTTTTTTTCATTCACCTATGGGACAGGGGTGACACTAGCTGGGCCTCCGTTTGTTGCCTGTCCTTAGTTCTGGAGACAGTGGTGGGATGGTTAGTGGTCAGCTTTATGCTGCAACCCTCTGGAATGAGGTATGGAGTCTCCAGGGAACTGAAGACCAAGCTCCAGGACACTGCTCTGTGCAATGTCAGAGACAAATCATTCAGCTATTATCAAAAAATAACATATTTTATCAATTTTCTATGAACATTTCTCTTTACTAGATATGAAAGTATGTGGAATGAGCAGAGAGGAAACATGTTTGGCTGACGGTCATACATTTGGGTAATAAGTTTTTCTGCCTTCTGAATGGCGTCGGGAGGCAGGGTCCCACAGGATGAGCATGTTGGCTGAACGATGACCAGAATACAGGATGAAGTCATGTGGTGAAACCTCCAGAAATATACTTAAACATAGTTGCCAGCCCTACATCTAGTAGCATTGCAGAACAGACTCAAGGAGCTGAATGACCTCCTTCTGATTCTCAAATGCAATGAGATTGACCAATATGTATCGCTTGAACTACTTCAGTAAACCAATTATCCAACCAGTGCTGAGTTCTTCTTGTGCGTAAATCACTTGCTGTGTTTCCTATATTGCAACATGTCAACTCACCACTGTAAAGATTAGATGAATAGCATGGAAGCATTAAGGGGAAGCTTGATGATCCCTGGGGGAGGAAATGTAGAGGATATGCTGATAGGGTTGGATGAGGTTCATGCAGAGGGGTATGGATTAGTGGGCTGAATGACCTGATTCTCTCATGAATAGTCTATCCAAGTCACCATAGGAACTTTACCAGCTGCAGAGGGGAGAAAGCTTTCAATGTTAACAAACATCTTCTGAGTTCAGGTGGCCGTAAGCGGCTTTTGCATTTCTCAATTTTGAAAAGTATTGCATTTAAACTTAGTGCTGGATCCATGACAAAGTGAGTGCTGTGCATATAATTACACACACTGATCCTTCAAACGTATCATTCCTCCAGCATTGCTTCGGCATTATGGTTTGTTTATAATTTATTAAACATTGGGATTAACCTGGCTAACCCATCCTTGGTGTCCGCTCCGTTATCTCACACGTACAGTAGGTAGCCCTTCGACAGTTTCTGTGAAGAGGACAAAAATAAGCCTTAATTCCTTCCTCCTTTCGAACAGAATTAAAACGAGGGAGGAGGGGATAACCCTTCGATTGCCAGGAGCCTCAATGAAGCCCAGACTACCCATAAGTATGCAGCTTCCAAACTGTGATACAAAGCCTGCTATATATTCATGCATTAGATGTGTGAATCACTGGCAAGGCAAACTGTTGTCTGTTCCTGCTTTCTCAGCCATTTCACGGGACAATTAAAAGTCAGCCATATTGCTAAGGGTCTGGTACTCCATGATGGATGAAGGGCTTGTTATGGACCAGACCTGTCCCCCCTTAATATATTTTAAGAAGATGGCCTAGAGCTTATTGCTTTCTTATTTTTAAAGGCAAATGTGAAGGGGCTGTTCCAGATGCAAAACAACTGGTCAAACTGCTCGAAGTTAAGCAAAACACAATTTATCTAAACACTGCAGGTAAAATACAGCCAAAGAAAGAGGATATTGGAATAGCTTAGCTTTATTGAAAACTTAGAATAATACACAGTAACTATTATGAACTAACTGTTCAAATGCCATAAGATCCATAATCACACCCATTGACCAAATGGAAAATTCAGACACAGAATCTCACAAGTACTTTTCCAATCCAGGAGGGAAAAAAAATCAAGAGAAAATTCAGAGCGCGGCTAGGAGACATTCACTGAAGCTTCCAACACTGTTGAGACCCCAAAACCATCTACTTAAAGCTAAACCTAAAATCTCAGACATCCTCATCTGCGAGAGCTGGCCATATCCATTCAGACTGTTAAACACAACCCACAGCCTCCCAAGCTGTTGACTCTAGTCATCTTAACTAGCTTGCTGGGCAAGCTCTGCCTTACAACCCCTCTTCTAACAAAACAAGACAAAATAACTTTGTGAAGTCAGAGCTTTCATAGGGCTGGCAGTCTACTGCTACTGTGACTTGTTTTCAATTCCATTTTATGTGCTTAATTTAATGTCAACAATTGCCTTAGCAGGATTAGAACCCTCGCAGGGCCTTGTGATTTCTTTCTTGTCAAAAAATATTGCCAATACAGCACCATGTCCCCACATTAGTCAACCACCTCATTGCTGTATGTGAGATTCCACTGCTCAGAAACTGGCTGCAGTGATTCCTATATTTCAACAGTGATTACATTCATTAGCTGTAGAGTAATTTGAAAGATCATGAATGGTGATATATAAATGCAAGCTTTCACTATCTCAGTAAAGTCATTTGGAGATCAAGTGTAGCACTACTACTGTCACATTAACACTTAACTAATAAAATAAAGATTTCAAAACCATTTAAATATATAAGCATTTTCTTCAGTCTATGGCCTATTCTCATTTGTTACATTCATCCCTGACCTCTCTTACTCGCTCCTGTTTTTATTACCTTTAATTACATTCCTCGTTGTTTGTGTAAAATTCCAGCCTTTCCCCATGATCTACTGTCGGTTCCAGCTAATAATGAGGCATATCTTAAATTCTCGTGTGGAGTTCGAGTTTTAAGAACAGAAAGTGGCAGAAGGTTGGAATCCAGGCCGCATCTTTGGATCTGCCGACCACGGTCCGGACTCTAGTTGCTGACCATGGTCCTGAATTCAGCAGGGACTGACCGATAATGGCACGGAAACACACAGACAGAAATTGCTGGAAAGATTCAGCAGGTCCGGCAACATCAAAAGGAGAGAAAACAGAGTTAATGTTTTGAGTTCAGAAACCCTTTCTGAATGGGATTGAATTGGTTGTTGGCCGGCAGAACTGAATTCAACAGGGAACGGCTGCCCAATTTGGAAAAGAACAATTAAGAAAAAGCTCACATCAACACCTCTTCCAAAACTAGCATGAACTTTATGGAAAATTAAGGAGTTTTAACCTAAATGTTGACTTATATAAGTGATTTATTAAGATTTTGGGACTAAAGGCTAAGAGCAACTTATACACAAGATTAACTGTTACTTGAGTATATTTGATAGTTTTCAATGTGATTGATGCCCTGTGACCCATACTGAGTGAGAGGAATCAGGCTATCCTATAACAGGGGAATCATAACTAACAGAGTGGTCAGTTGACTGACTAATCTGACTTACTCCTGGGCCGTAATTTCTCTAAGTCAACAAACTCACCTCACATAAACAGTTTGATTACAATCTTGTCAAAGTTGCCTGCGAATACCAAATGTAAGGGTAGTTTCCCCATCTCAAGGACCGAGAGTCTGGGTTCAAACCCACCCTGTCCTGGGCATGCGCCAGAACACGTCTAACAGGTTGATTTAAAAAAAAAGTTCCCATTTTCATTTTTGAAAGAGGCTGTTTTAAAATGTTTGATTCTATCTCAGCCTCCTATGGAGACCCTGTGCAGAAGTGAGTGGTGGGCAGCTTGGAGGACATATTAATGACCTGCCTGGATCTGGCTATGATTGCCATTGAGAGGTTCAGGCAGCAGGCTCTGGAGGAGATGGTAGGAACTGACTGTCTACTCCTCTTCCATGATTATATCCATGCTCAGTTGCCCATAAACTGGAATGTGGAGTCCACCAAAGCCTCTAGATACAGTTGGGCACCATAAGGGTTGGAGTGAATCACCTCTGGGGATGGCCTGTTGAATTAATTTTGCTCAGTTTCCATTTATCTTTTGACTTTCCTTTTGTTGCAGTTTTTAACAGTATCCTAGCCACGAGCCACCAGTGGTTGGTGCAATGCTACTACTCCATGTTGCTTTAAGAACTTGAAGCAGATCAACATCCCATCAGAGGTAAGTTTTCAGATTGCAGACTGAGCTTCAAACATCCATAAGACCTGTGCATGTTCATCCAGTCAGTGCTCACATTAAACTTTCTCCAACTTTTCAAGGTTGTTCCTGGTGTGAGGACTGAACAAAGTCATTTGACAAAGCTGAGAGGAAAAAAAACCCACTTCAGAATGGCTGGAACGTTGAGTGAGTGTAAACCCCAATCAGAATCAGATTGATGAGTTAACTTTCTGAAGTGCCCCTTTGCTTTCACATAGACTGTCTCCTTATCCTTCTTGTTCTAAAGATGTTGACCTTTTACAGATTGGTCTTCATTATCCCACCTACCAAGATGGCCATGCACAAGTCTTGATGAAGGGGACACAGTGGGCAAGAGTAGGTGATAGTCAGTGACCATATCATAATTACATTTACGATGATGTGGAGTGACCAGGGAGAATGTGCTCTCTCTTCTTCACCTTGACAAGTTTTGAATACTCCTGTGATAGTAGACTGGCTCTCGGTATTACATTTCGCCTGAAATCCAGGCCCTCAGATGGTGCAGCTGTCCCTCAGCACTGCATAGGAGAATCAGGCCATACAATGCACTTCATTCCCTGCCTGAAGCATTAAGGGTTTAGCTCATCTGAACTGCAGCAGATATCATTTGACCCTGCAGCTCCTGTATCTCTCAAGGAAGACAAGACCTTCCAACCGAGTGGGGAAGTAGAGCTTTGTGAGTCTGTGATGCAAGGGAGATTCTTTTAAGAAATATGGCTTTACCTAGTCTGGCAGCTGCAGGGCATCTGAGAGAGGCATGATATTGTTCAGAACAAAAGAAAATTTCATAAGTGGCATCTTTGCAAATTGCAGGATCTTTTCATCCATAGAAAAGAAATGGAGATTGTGATCAGATCTGCTGAAATCTTGCACTGATCACAAAATGTTCTGATTTATAAGGTTCTGGGAGAAGATCCAATTGACTCACGGATGGCATAGAGATGTTGCAAAGAGCACATTGAAAAAATATTGAGGAAAGTGCAAAAGCTGAGAGTTCAAGGTTGTCTGCATGTTCTGTACTCGCTCTACCATTCCAGCTGAGACCTTCAATATTCTGATGAGCTTTCAATGGCTGAGCTTAATTAGCCAAGCAAATGAGCTTAGATGGAACATCCAGAATGGTGATATTTATTTAAAAAGTATTGTCATTTGAACACACAAAAGCGGCAGTAGGAATTGCGTGAGGACATATCCTCAAAGGCTCAAGGACTCCTTAGAAAACCCAACCCAATGGTTTGTTTTATATCTGGATCCCAAACAAAAATGTGATTGTCAACTTTTCCTAGCAAGAGAGAGAGTAAGTCGTGAAAACATTCGTTTACCTAGCACCTTACATCGACTAATACATTCCACGGTATTTGACAGAATGATCAGATAAGAACTGACAATGAGCCTGAGAAGGAAATGTGAGGAGGGGTCACCAGTAGCTTCATCAAAGGCTTATCGCTGTTGCAGAACATCTTTAATCTTTTGCCTTAAGAGAAAATTCCACAGAAAAAGAAACTAGAATACTGAAAACACAGCTTCCACAGACAGGGTGAAGGAAATCAGGGATGTACAGAAAGCCACTGTGTGAGGATTACAGAGTTTGCAGGTGTTGAGTGGTTTACAGAAATAGAAAGGGCCATGGAGGGATTAGAATATGATAAGAATTTTGAATGTAATGCTCTGGACCTGCAGCCAATGCAGGTGATGGTTGTATCAGTAACAGAGCTGAGCTTAACACATTTTCAAGTTACAATATGTCAAAGTCTTTATTCATGATATTCAGTTTTTGGAGAAGTCCACCTACAACTGGAAAAGTTATAATCGGATCACAGAATCGTCCTTCATGGTGAAGATGACTGATTCCATTGTCTCGGGTGTTTGATAGGATTTTGATTGTAAATAGATGATTGCAAGGCTGATCTTTGCCTGGAAGGTTCTACTGAACGTAGGATAGGAGACAACAAACTGTCGAGTTTTGGATGAGCTGCTGGTGTGTGATTTTCTCTCCCTGCATTTTTCTCTCTGCCTTGCATGCTTTTGACGGAGGCTGCACAGTTTTGCTAATTTGGTTGTGCCAGAGTGCGGTGATGCTGGGCAAACATCTCCCAGCACTGGAAGTCAATCTCAAACACCCTGAGCAGAAGTGTCCTTGTGGTTCTTCCTTTGGGGGCTGTGCTGTCCTCTGAAGATTCACTTCAAAAAGCAAGTGTCAAGCATCTTGACTATGCGAACAGCTTGAGAGTCATGGAGCTTAGGTGATGGCTATTCGACCCATCATCCCTGTGCTCCTCCAACTCCATTCCTGCTCTTTTCCCAATTGTAAAAGCAGTTTCTTTTTTTTCCCCACTTTTTAACTTTGTCTTGAGTTCCCTGCTCAATTTGCTATTGAATCTGCTTTGTCATTTTTTCTTGCTGTGTCCTCCACATTGTGTCAAATAATTTATCTTCCCCAGGTGATAATTATTTTAAATCTATCTCCTCCTTCAGTGAGTCATCATGCTCACTGTTTGATAAGGTTTGATAAAACTCATCAAGTTTGATAAACTTCTCTGCCTGTTGCTCAGGCCTTTGAGTGCAGGAGTTGGGGCATCATGCCAAGGTTCTCACAGGACGCTGGTGAGGCCTCTTCTAAAGCACTATGTGCAGTTTTCGTCACCCTGTTATAGGAAGGATATTATTATATTGGAGAGGCTTCAGAAACAATTCACCAGCATGTTGCCAGGAATGGAGAGTTTGAGTTACAAAAATAGGCTGGGACTTCTTTCACTGGAGTGTAGGAGGTTGAGGGGTAACCTTAGAGAGGTTTATTAAATCATGAGAGGCATGGAAAAAGGTGAAAAGTAAGGGTCTTTTCCCTAGGGTGGAGAAGTTCTAAAATTTTAGGGCATATTTTCAAGGTGAGAAAGATTTAAAAAGGACATGGGGGCAACATTTTTACACAGAGACTGGTTCGTGTGTGGAATGAACTGCCAGAGAAATGGTAGATGCAGATACTGTTACAACATTTAATAGACATTTGGATAATAACATGAATAGGAAAAGGTGGAGGGATATGGGCCAAACGCAGGCAATTGAGGCTAGTTTAATTTGGGAACATGGTCAGTGTGGCTTTGGTTGGACTGAAGGGCATGTTTCCACTCTGTATGACTCTGTCTATGATATTTGAATAGATAAATGAATAGAAAAGGTTAATAAAGATATAGTCCAAATGCAGTCCAGTGGGACTAGCTTAGTTTGGGAAACTTGGATGGCATGGACGAGTTGGACTGGAAGGTCAGTTTACATGTTGATGACTCTATGGGTCAATGACTCTCTGACTTTGCCCTGAGGACAACAGTCGCATTTACTCCACATGACGGTAGTCCCATAACTTTGGTAACATTCTGGTCAATCTCCTCTCCATCCTTTTGTTTCATTAGATTAAGAAGTGCACAAGGAATATGAGTGTGAGTCAGGTGTTTCCCTTTTCCCCTCCCCAATTCTTCTCACACCCAATAGCAAAGCACACATCTACATCCATGTTTAGATTTCTTTCCCTGAAACAAGTTACAAGCCCATCACCAGTGGCCCAATCATGAAGGGTGCCCCTCCTCCTCTCAGATGGCTGGCCTGGAGACTCTCCCAGCCTTACTCCGTGGGAGGGATTTTCAGGTTAATGGCCAACTTGCTTGGCCAAGTTAGTATGTTTCTTGGTGGGAATCCCACCTTACACCCTAAATGATGCCCCTTCCAGCATGTTGGGAAGGAGTCAGTGTTGGGGTCAGGTTGGACGATCTGAGGAAGGAAACCAGCATTCGGGCCAATGAAACCCAGACCTGGAGCTCAAAACAATGAAGATGGTAAAGAATAGAACATGTCTCATCTTTGAGAGGGTGTGGATTTCCAATGTGCTTAGGGAGGGGCAGTGTAATCGTAACTTCACTGGACGAGTAATCCAGAACCCCAGGCGAATATTCTGGAGATATGGTTCAAATCCCATTGTGGTGGATAGTGAAACTTGAATTCTATTTTTAAAAACTGGCATGATTAATAATAAAAAAAAAGGTCTCACTTACCATTGTCAAAGCCATTGTCAAAAAAACCCATCCGGTCCACTAATGTCCTTTAGGGAAGGAAATCTGCCACCCTTACATGGTCTGACTTACGTGTCACTCCAGACCCATGGCAATATGGTTCACTCTTAATGGTCCACTGAGCAATTAGGGATGTGCAATAGATGCTGGTGTAGTGAGCAATGCGCACATTCCATGAATGAGTGAAAAAAGAGCTTTAACTTCAGTGTGAGCATGGTAATGTTTATTGGTCATTCTGAGATGAGATAGTGTTACTATTCATAGCAATATCTTCAGGAAAATGTGATGCTCTCTATCTCAAAATGAGCACAAGGTCACAATGAAACTGTTTGCATGTGCACTTTGTAACCTTGAACACTAGATGGACAAGTGAGTGCCTCCAGATTCCTTGAACTGTAATTTGTAACTTGATTAGACTAGGAAGATGAGGCTCAATTTTCTATAACTTATATCTTAAAGAAGGTGCATAAAAGTGGCTTGCGTAAAGTAAATGTGAATGAATCATTGAACATAGCTCTATGTGGTTAAAGGATTAGAGGGGGGATGAGAACACTTTATTGCACCCCCCCCCCCCCAGCCTTCTGCAATAATGAGTTCCACAGATTCACATGCCTGTATCTGAAGAAATCCTTCCTCATCTCAGCTGTAAAAGGCCATCCCCTCATTCTGAAGTTGTGTCCTTGGGTTTGAGTCTCTCCAACTAGTGGAAACATCTTCTCCACATCCATTTTGTCCAGGCCTCGCAGTATTCTGTAAGGTTCAATGAGATCTTTGCCTACATTCCATCAAATATAGACCCAGAGTCCCCAACGGCTGCTCATATGACAAACCCTTCATCTCTGGAATCATTTTTATAAACCTCCTCTGGATCTCAACATCAGCACATCCTTAGATATGGGGCCCAAAATTGCTAATAATATTGCGAATGCTGACCAAAACCTTCTACAGCCTCAGCAGTACATCTCTGCTCTTGTATTCTAGCCCTTTTTTAATGAATGCTAACATTACATTTGCCTTCCTAACTGCCAACTGAAGCTGCATGTTAATCGTAAGAGAATCCTGAACTAGGACTCCCAAGTCCCTTTGTGCTTCAGATTTCTAAAGCCTTTTCCCATTTTGAAAATAACGTAGGCCTCTCATTCTTCCTACCAAAGTACATAACCTCATATCTTCCCATGGTGCATTCCATCTGCCGCTTGTTTGCCCACTCTCCTAGCCTATTCAATCCTTGGGCAGCCTTTTTGCTTCCTCAACATGACCTGTCTCTTCACCTGTCTTTATGTCATCTGCAAACTTAGCAACAATACTCTCAGTTCATTTGTCCAGATCATTAATATAGTACATGAATAGGTATAGTCCCAACACAGAACCCCGTGGAACCCCACTACTCATCAGCCCACATGATATAAATGCCCCAGGGCAGTAATTCAACAAGGACATTAAAGTCCAGCTCAATTTGAGTCCACTTCAACCAACATCATGAGAAAAATAAACATATGTGTGCAACAGGAACTTGTTGCGCACATATGGGCCCGCTGCACGCTTTCCCTCACAACGTTGCAGCCTGTAGTGCTCCTGAGCCGAGAGAAGGCGCAACATAAACGCAAGTCCTTTCTTGCTTTAACATTCAGAACTGAGTCAATGTGGCAAAGAGAGAATCCTGTTAGACTCATCAATGTGTCCAAACAAAGTTTCGTTCTTCACGAAAACCCTTTGGCAAGTTATACGAAAATGAGAAACAGTAAATTTTAGCTGGCAGTCAACAGAAGTCGACTGTGCTGTGACAGGCTTCATCGTCAGCATGTAAACATAACCTTGTGTTCAAGCATATTGTGTGGTAGCATTGAAGAGTGTCTATGTAAGAGTGAATTATCCGCTTCGGGCTTTGAAAGATTTTTTTTTCAAATTTGCAAATACTTCTATCTACATGCTATCCTTTCATAATATCCTGTCAAACTCAGCTTCATCACTGTCAGGCAGTGTCAGATAAGCATCTTACACAGGCTTTCTCCTGCATCTTGTCTGTGAGTGGGAGCTCACCAACGACAGGGCTATCAGTGAGTGATACAGAGCTGTAATTTCTGAATAGTTCTCAATCTGGACTCGTTTCAGAAACTCCAAGCTTCATTTGGAAGTGAGAAAAACAGCAAAGATCGCCCATTTTACCCAATAGTTATAAAGTATCACAGGATAGCACAAGGGAAGATGGCTTCATGTTAAGGACACAAATCCTTCATCAGAACAAAGATGAGATAGGTTCGCACTCCCTCTTAAATAAAATATTTCTTATGATTTAAAAAAATCATGTAATGTTGTCCAGAATTTAATGTTAGAATGAGTTGACCAATCAAAAGATCAGTTGTAGAATGGGAATGTTAAGTGTGTCACCACCGCAAGTATTGAAAAACGACGCTTGGACACAAAAGAAGTTGTTTCTACCCAATGTCTTAGAGGATTTAGGATGTGTTTCATGATTGCAGGCACCTTTCCTGAATGCAGGCACAGTGTTAGGTGCATTTAAGAAACCAGGAATGTCAACGATTTGGTAATGGGCGATGAACCCAGTCAGGCGTTAGATTTGGAGGTAGGTGACCACTTTGGTGATAGTGACCATAATTTGGTTATGTTTACTTCAGTGATAGAAAAGGATAGGTAGGGCAAAAGTTATAGCTGGGGGAGAGGCAATTATGATGCGATTAAGCAAGATTTAGGATGCATAGGATGGGGAAAGAAACTGCAGGGGATGGGCATAAACGTGGAGCTTATTCAAGGAACAGCTACTGCATAACATTGATAAATATGTTCCTGTCAGGCAGGGAGGAAGTTGTCGAGCGAGGGAGCCATGGTTTGCTGAAGAAGTTGAAGTTCTTATCAAGAGGAAAAAGAAGGCTTATGTGAGGATGATTTGGAGATGTGGGTGTTTGACTGGGGTGTACAAAGATAAAAATCACACAACACCATGTTATAGAACATAGAAAAGTACAGCACAGAACAGGCCCTCTGGCCCATGATGTTGTGCCGAGTTTTGACATCCTAATGTCAAATATAGTAACTTAACCTACACACCCCTCAACTCACTGCTATCCATGTCCATGTCCAGCAATTGCTTAAATGTCCCCAATGACTTTGCTTCTACCAGCACAGCTGGCAATGCATTCCATGCATTCACAACTCTCTGCGTAAAGAACCTACCTCTGATGTCTCCTCTATACCTTTCTCCTAATATTTTCAAACTATGACCTCTCGTCCCAGTCAATCCTGCGCTGGGGAAAGGTCTCTGGCTATTGACTCTATCCATTCCTCTCATTATCTTGTATACCTCGAGCAGGTCTCCTCACTTCCTCCTCTCCAGAGAAAAACGTCCGAGCTTATTTAACCTTTCTTCATAAGACAAGCCCTCCAGTCCAGGCAGCATCCTCGTAAACCTTCTTTGCACCCCCTCCAAAGCTTCTGTATCTTTCCTGTAGTAGAGCGACCAGGACTGGACACAATATTCCAAGTGTGGTCTCACCAGGGACTTGTAGAGCTGCAGCAAAACCTCGCAGCTCTTAAACGCGATCCCTCTGTTAATGAAAGCCAAAACACCATATGCTTTCTTAACAACCCTATCCACTTGGGTGGCAACTTTGAGGGATCTATGTGCGTGCACACCCAGATCCCTCTGTTCCTCCACACTGCAAAGAATCCTGTCTTTAATCCTATACTCAGCATTCAAGTTTGACCTTCCAAAATCGCATTTCGCGAATAGGCTGCAATGAGCCCAAACACTACTTACCATGCGGGCGCCATCTTGGATCTGAGTGAGCACTGCTAAGCTAATGAAGTTTTGTCATAATTTCCTACTGCTCCACAATTTAAGGAGGATGGCTATCTACTCAGTGTCACGTGTTTGTGCACTTGTCTTCGTGTGACTGAACAGAGGCCAATTCTCATCCTGCGAAGTTCTTGACCACACGTGAGATGATGGGCCATGAGGTGGTGAGAGTGCAAAGCTCACACTTCCCTTTCTTCCCTGCTTATCATTGAGGCATTTGGACTAGGACTGAAAGTAGCATGACGAACAAGTTGTCCCCGTTTTATGCAACTTGTAGTGAGTTGACCTGAGTCACTGAGGCCAACTCTGCCATACTCATAGCAAAGCTTCTGAATGGCAAGGTCACAATTTCCTTGTCCTCCTCAGGAAGACTGGCCATTTGAGAATTGACAAACTCTTTTAGTCATACTGTTACTCATGTGGAGTTTTAGGGATGGACAAGAGATGCTGATCCAGCCAGCGATGCCCACATCCCATGAATGAATTGTTAAGAGAAAACAAAAAAACTAACATAAAGTTCAGCAGGTGATAGGGAAGCAGGTGGAATGTTGGCCTTTCATTGTAAAGGGAAAGGAGTATAAAAGTAGGGAGGTTTTGTTAAAACTATAGAAAGCAGTCAGGAGACCCCAGCTGGAGTATTGTGAACAGTTTTGGGTCCTTTTATCGAAGGAAAGATTGACTGGCATTGGTGATAGTCCAGAGAAGATTCACTAGGCTAACAGTGGGTATAGAAGGACTGTCTAATGAAGAGAAATTAAGTAGGTTGGGTCTATACTCATTAGAGTTTAGAAGATTGAAAGTTGACCTTATTGAAACCTTTTCCTTTTTGGAATTGAAAGGGTAAATGTGGGGAGGTGGCTTCTCCATGTGGGAGAGTTGAAGACCAGAGGGCATTATTTCAGAACAAGGGGAAGCCCATTTGAGACAGAAATGCGGAGGAATTTCTTCTCTCAGAGGGGAGTGAATCTGTGGAACTCCTTACCACAGAAGGTTGTCGATGCTGAGTCATTAAGTATATTCGAGGCTGAGACAGAGAGATTTTTAATGAGGAAGGGAGTCAAAAGTTATGGGGAAAAGGCAGGAGATGTGAGTTGAGGATTATCAGTTCAGCCATCAACTCAATGAGCGGTAGAGCAGTCACGATGGGCTGAATGGCCTACTTCTGCTTTTACATCTTATGGCCTTAAGGACACAGCTTCTCAGTATTATGTTATGTCTCACAGTCCATATGTCAATGCTCACTACCTGGTTACTAGATCACAGAATGTGACCTGAGGGTATAAAAGTCTTATGCTCCATCTTATCTCAGATAACTTGACTCATGTTGCTCTTTGTAACTGAATAATTTAATAAATTCCTCCCCTTCTCTGTCTTAAACTGGGTGACCCCATATTATGAGGCGATGCCCCCTAGTCTTAGAATCTCGCATGGGATTGTTGACATTGAAAGCAGTCCAGAGACAGTTCACTCGGCTGATCATGAATAATAGAACCCCTACAGTGTGGAAGCAGGCCATTCGGCCCATCGAGTCCACATTGACTCATTGAAGAGCTTCTCAACCAGACCCAAATATTGATTGGAAGCTCTTTAGATCAAGTAGATTGGATGGGGCGGTGTTTCTGCAGTGTGTCCAGGAAGCTTTTCTAACTCAGTATGTAGATTGTCCGACCAGAGGGGAGGCCATATTGGATTTGGTACTTGGTAACGAACCGGGACAAGTGATGGGCTTGTTAGTGGGTGAACATTTTGGTGATGGTGACCACAATTCTGTGACTTTCACCTTGGTTATGGAGAGAGATAGGTGCGCACAACAAGGTAGATTTTATAATTGGGGGAAGGGAAATTACGATGCTGTAAGGCAGGATTTGAGAAGCATACGTTGGGAGCATAGGCTGTCAGGGAAGGATGTCGTGGAAATGTGGAACTTTTTCAAGGAACAGATACGACGTGTACTTGATATGTATGTACCTGTCAGGCAGGAAAGAAATGGTCGTGTGAAGGAGCCTTGGTTGACGAGAGAGGTTGAATGTCTGGTAAAGAGGAAGAAGGAGGCTAACATAAGGTTGAGGAAACAGGATTCAGACAGAGCAGTGGAGGGATACAGGATAGCCAGAAAGGACCTGAAGAAAGGGATT
>NC_057717.1:90714111-90715192 GCF_004010195.1 Chiloscyllium plagiosum | reverse complement strand
TGTTCTATGTTCTATGTTCTATGACACAGCCACTGATTTGTCCAAGGAATGCCTATGATAGTTCACTGTGGGGAATATCTGCTGGGTCCTTCAACACTGTGATATTGACACTAGTCTCTTAAGAGGGTAACATAAACATTTCCATGTCAGGTAAACACCCTGTGGAGGCAAACTCTCACACCACACAGAATCAACTTTGTCAAGCTTTCTAAGTTTTTTGACACCAACTCTATCTGTTTGACGTCGCTCTGTGCTACAAAAAGAACTCTCCTACAAGAAAAAGATGAGGTGGGTGTAGGGGGTGGGGAGCCTCAGGATTCAAAAGGTTAATGAAGTGGCAGCAGAATCGATGGACTTATCCGAGATTAAAACCTGATCTAATCATCGTCTGGTTCCCAGGCTTTGCCACAGCAGACTAACCAGTATTGCTGGTGACGGGAAGTGCTTTCACAGACCACAGAGGGAGAGGAATGTACTTGAGCAAATTCTCTTTGCTACTTTATACTTGAAATCCCATCGATTTTTGTTTTGGGTGTGGGGGAGGGGTGAAGAGGGTGCTAGAAGTGGAACGTTAGTGCAGAAACGGTAACTCTCTGCTGGTACCAGGGAGAATGAGGGCCAGTAAAAGAAACAAGATAAACAAGCCAATTAAATCTTGTGACTATCAGCTTTGTAAAAACCACTAATCAGCAGAAACTGCATTAAACTGAACCCTGAAATTTTATTGGAGAGACAGGTTGACAACTCTAGACAAGAGGTTTCTGTCAGCCCACGGTTCAGCAACTGACAAAAAGGTCAATTAACTGATGGGTTTCTAAAGCCTGTCTTGATCTCTCAGATCAATGTGCAGCCTTAATTTTGTGAAGGTAAAGTGATGAAGTCAAACAAACAGGAGAAATACAAAGAGATAAAGAGTAACAATCACTATGACTGGCATATATCCTGACCGGGATAGAAGTCTGGATTTTTATATACCTCTGGAATGTGCCTTCTGTCATTATTGGAATAAGGGGAAGAGGGAGTGAAACATCAATGTTATGAAACACAAACATGCCAATACTTAAAAAGTGTCAGAACACCT
>NC_057717.1:90689201-90714100 GCF_004010195.1 Chiloscyllium plagiosum | reverse complement strand
CCCCCGCACTCCCCCCCCCCCCCCCCGCGCCCCCTCCGACTGACAGTCCAGCCCTGTTGTATAGATTCTCAATGGACTATGCTCAGTCTTTGTCATTCTCATTATGTTGGAATCTCCATCAATCAAACCCCTTCCTCTGTATTTCCACTATTGGAAATTACAGTGGCAAACTCTTTGCCTTGCAGTTCTAAAGCATAGATTCCTTTTGCATGCAATTTCACTGGGTTGAAATCTCGTGAATCAAATCTCTTCTCATCCATTTCCAATGTGCAAACTTTCACAGGGCCAAGTACTCCCCATTCAATCTCCTTGTTTGAAATTCTGAGGATCCAACTTAAAACATAGAACGTTACAGCGCAGTACAGACCCTTTAGCCTTCAATGCTATGCCAACCTGTGAAACCAATCCAAAGGCTATCTATCCTTAACTATTCCATTTTCATCCATATGTCTATCCAATGACCATTTAAATGCCCTTAAAGTTGGCAAGTCTACGACTATTGCAGGCAGGCCATCCCATGCCCCTACTGCTCTCTGAGTAAAGTAACTACCTCTGACATCTGTTCCATATCTATCTCCCTTCAGTTTAAAGCTATGCCCCCTCATGCTAGCCATCACCATCCGAGGAAAAAGGTTCTCACTGTCCACCCTACCTAACCCTCTGATTATCTTATATGTCTCAATTAAGTCACTTCTCAACCTTCTTCTCTCCAATGAAAACAGTCTCAAGTCCCTCAGCCTTTCCTTGTAAGACCTTCCCTCCGTACCAGGCAACATCCCAGTAAATCTCCTCTGAACCCTTTCCAAAGCTTCCATATCCTTCCTATAATGCATAAGAGTAAACAAAACTTGCTTACTTGCTTTGTTTACTCTATTGCATAGAATTTCAATGGACTATACTCCCTTTTGTTTGATTCCCATCTGTGAATAACAATAAGCTTAACAGGCAAAACTGTTCCCCTCCAACTAGATTTGTCAAGATCTCACTGAGCGCAATTTATGTCACATTGCCTCGTGGAGTCTTAGAGTTGTACAGCATAGAAACAGACCCTTTGGTCCAACTCTTCCATGCTGACCAGCCATCCCAACCTAATCTAGTCCCATTTGCCAGCATTTGGCCCATATCACTCTAACTCCTTCCTATTCATACACCCATCCAGATGCCTTTTAAATGTTGTAATTGTACCAGCTTCTGGCAACTCATTCCATACATGCACCACCCTCAGTGTTGAAACTGTTGCCCCTCAGGTCCCTTCTAAATCTTTCCCCTGTCAGCTTAAACCTACGCCCTCTAGTTTTGGACTCCCCCAGCCTGGACAAAAGACCTTGGCTAATCACCCTATCCAACCTCTCATGTGTCTCAATGTGCCTTTCCTTCCAACTCAGTCATTGCACAGAATTATACTGGATCCCCAATCATTTCCCATGCACAGAATTATACTGGATCCCCAAACATTTCCCATGCACAGAATTGCAAATCCTTTGATATCCAATCCAACTGTGTACAAAAACAATGGGTATGTAAAATACCGAATGAAGAAATGTCCTTCCCTTTAATTCTATCAGATCTCATATTCACTCATTTAAGAATTTGCATCCAACATCAGGCTCAATACAATGTAGTCCTCAACAAAAGAGCTCTGATATTCTCAGGTGGTCTTTAACATACAAACACATGAACTCACAGTATGAGTAGGCCACTAGGCCCCTCAAGCTTGCTCCATTATTCAATAAGATCATGGCTACCTGATTACTCATCTAGCCCTGATAACCTTTCACCCCTTAATTAGCAACAACCTATCCAGTTTTGCCTCAAACATATTCAGACTCTGCACTGATTTTTAGGTTTATTTTGTTAAAAATCACACAACACCATGTTATAGACCAATAGGTTTATTTGGAAGCACTAGCTTTCAGAGCGCTGCTCCTTCATCAGGTGGTTGTGGAGTATACCACCTGATGAAGGAGCAGCGCTCTGAAAGCTAGTGCTTCCAAATAAACCTGTTGGACTATAACCTGGTGTTGTGTGATTTTTAACTTTGTACACCCCAGTCCAACACCGGCACCTCCAAATCAGGTTTATTTAGGCTCATTTAGGTTTATTTGCAGGGTCTTTCTCTGTGAGACTCTGATGCATTTTCTTAGCGTACCTTACCAAAGTCACCTCGTCAATTCTGGTGGCACTTTCAAATCCAACTTCTGCCCCATCTCATGCCATTTTTAGAGCAATTTGCCATGCAGCAGCATGGTGGCTCAGTAGTTAGCATTGCTGCCTCACAGCACCAGGGACCCAGGTCCAATTCCAGCCTTGGGTAACTGTCTGTGTGGAGTTTGCACATTCTCCCCGTGTTTGCATGGGTTTCCTCTGGGTGCTCTGGTTTCCTCCCATAGTCCAAAGATGTGCAGGAGAGGTGAATTGGCCATGCAAAATTGCCCATAGTGTTCAGGATGTCTAGGTTAGATGCATTAGCCAGGGTTAAATGTAGGGGTCTGGTGGGTTATTCTTTGGAGGGTCAGTGTGGACTTGTTGGACCAAAGGGCCTGTTTCCATACTATAGGGATTCTATGATTCTGCAATTCACAATGACATCCATTGTGACTGTACCATCTTTCAAAGGTCTCTATGCACCATGCACCTGGACAAGTTCTATTAGCTCAGAGCTTGCCTGGCATTTGCCCCTGACGTGGCAGACAGGGAGAAATGGGTGCCCATCCTTATGGTGCAGGGACATGGAGGTCTTGCTGGACAGAGTCGTGCTAACACAGAACTCTGTCTTCCCCTAGCAGAGAGCAGTGGAGGATAAGACTCCAGATCATGCCCAGCTCATCCGAGATTGCTCTCCCCCCTCCTCCCGATCAGAGTAGTCTCAGCCAGCTGCAGGATTACCCAACAATGTACGACAAAGGTTAGTGCCCTTCTCCACTCCACCAGCATTAGTGCCACAAGCTTCCCTCCAATATCCCTCACTCACTCTCTCTCTGCCAAAGCTCACGCTCTGCCACTTTCACAATTGTCTGCAACACCTTCCTCACTCACCCTCACCCCCCCAACCCCTGATGCCACTAATCCTTCGTGCCCTCTGTGACATCCACTCACTGACTCGACACACCTCCCCACCTGTGCCAACTGTAACAGCCATGCCACCTATTGTCAAGATATCCATCTCTCTCTCATCCAAGCAGGGATAGGACCCACATTTGGACAGTAAGAGACAAGACAAGGAGGTTGATCTCTGACATTCGCTTCCTCATTTTTATGTGGGAAGGATTCTGATGCCCTTGAGCAGGGCCTGGACTAGTATCAGAGGCTACCCTTGCCTTACTGTGCTGGGACTCCCAGATCAGAGATTATATCCCTTTTATGACTGAGGCCTGTTGACAGCTATGGCAAGCTTCCTGGCTGTGTGCCAAGACTTGGTTCTATGCCAAAAGGCAAGACATGGTAAGACAGCAGTAATCTGAGCCTGGCATCTCTGGCTGGGGTCGTCTCAAGCTCATGATGGTAAGCCAATAGGAAGCAGAGGTGCTGTGAGTATCCAGTTTAGAGTCAAAGTGAGGTAACATTCAGACAGTGAGTGAAGGGCCTGGAGATAGAGCCTGGTCCAGTCCATGAGCTGGGTGTTTGTCCCTGAGCTCACACAGTGTCCTTGCTGCAGCAGTGGTTAGCACTGCTGCCTCACAGCGCCAGTAGACCCGGGTTCAATTCCCACCTCAGGCGACTGACTGTGTGGAGTTTGCACATTCTCCCCGTGTCTGCGTGGGTTTCCTCTGGGTGCTCCGGTTTCCTCCCACACTCCAAAAATGTGCAGATTAGGTGAATTGGCCACGCTAAATTGCCTGTAGTGTTAGGTGCAGGGGTAAATGTAGGGGAATGGGTGGGTGCGCTTCGGCGGGTCGGTGTGGACTTGTTGGGCCGAAGGGCCTGTTTCCACACTGAAAAGTAATCTAATCTAATCTAATTACAGTGAGAGTTACCGGGGGCAACCCGAGGCACAGCATCGAAGAGCAGAAGGAACTTGTCGATGGATTGGAGATGTGCCATGAGTGTTCTTAGAGTCTTGTATATGTCGGCTGCCAATGTGCATGGACGTAGGGTGCATGTGGCCAGTGCCCATGGAACGTGCCCTGAGTGTTGGGGCCCTGTGTCAAGCTCAAGCCACAAGCTGAATTCATCCACCATGCTCTCTGGTTTCCATGCCTGTTTGGTGAGTTTGGCAGCACATGAGGCTGAGTATTAATGAGGCAAGTTGTGCCATTAGCAAGGCACAACTTAATCATCCCTCTTACTTAGCAACTCTGCCAAGCCCATGTGTGAAATGAGTAAAACAAAGACCGAGGTGTTGAGATGGGCATCATTGGACTTGTTGCCCAAATCTACCGGGCATCTTGCTGAAAGAGGCACCAGCTGAATTGCTCCTTTGGAGATCCAACTCAAACATGAAAGGCCAAATGGCCTTGCACTGAGCTGTAGTGAGCCCTTGATTCATTTGAAGGGTTAAGCTGTTTGTGGAGATGAGATTAATTTGCAATGCAATGTTGCTGGGCATTCATGTCAGGACTCAATGCATCAAAAGCCAGATGTTCAGTTCACCATCAAAGGTCACTCATAGACAGCAGAGGATTGACCTCAAATCAATTTATGGAGTTTCAGGTTATTGCCTGGTGTTCCTGTTCTGTTTAATTCAATAGAATCTCTGAAGGATTCATTAAATAGTGTGGAACATAGATTTATAGCCAGGTTATTTAGTGTCTGTTAATCCTGAACAAAGTAGAACAATTCTTGACAATGGAGGGAGCTATTCCATAGCATTTAGCCACAGTGCATAACGTTCAATAGTCAATAAAAGGACACTTCATTCTGCATATTAATCAATATACAGACAATCACTTTGCATGGTAATGAATACTTGAATATATATGAATCAATACTTGATCTTTCTACTAAACAATAAACATACACTTGCTTTAGAAAGTGAACAACTTCACAACAAACAAGGCACAGTCAAACCTCTCTATCACGATGGCTACAATAGTCAACACTCTTGTCAATTTTAAGTCATTAGCCATAGACTCTGTGGTGAAATGTGGGAAACCATTTTTTTTTCTAACAGGCGTGGTTCAGATTTGAAAAACTCTGCCTGACTCATTGTTGGAAACAATGGCTGTAAAAGAGAACTAGCAAACGATTGGAAGGAGAAAAGTACGTGGGGAAAGAATCAGCAGATTTAGACTCAATTGGTTGCATAACTGTCATCCAAAATCAAACATACTACAGACGCTGGAAGCACAGAGAATGCTGGAGAACCCCCGAAGCTCTGACAGCATTTATCGAGAGAAAATGTTTCAAAACTGTGATGACACTTCAGACCTGTTAAGTTCTAAAGAGACAAAAACAGATATTGCTGGAAAAGGCCATTTCTGGTTTTGTCTCTGCATCCACAGCTCTTTCAGTTTTTATAAAGTTCTGAGGAGTATTGGACAATGTTAACTCTGTTTCTCACTTCACAGATGCTGCCAGACCTACCTCGTTTTTCCATCTCTTTCTGAAAACCATTCATTGATTGTCCTTTGAGTTGAGCATCTTATTATAATAATCAATTCATAATTATAGCGAGTGGCACCTGCATAAAGATCAGTGCTCAATATATACTTCCTGCATTTTCAATGAATACTCAACATAGAATCGAGGCTTCCATTATACATCGAAATTGATACAGACCCAATGACTTTTACATAATAAATAATGTTCAGCAGTCCTTGACTGATATCAGTATTCAATATGAAAGCCAACATTCAGCAAGAGAATGTTGTAAGATAGAAGATTCAATCGAAAGCCAAACTCTTCTACGTTATTTTTGCTGTTTGATACAGAGACATCCATTCTACAGAGCAGATCCCAAACTTGTCATGGAATTCTCTGCCACAGTACATTTCCAAGAAGGAGCTAGCTGTTTTTAAACAGATCAAAGGGTACTGGGAGTATGCAGGAATAGAATTCTGAGCTAGATGATCAGCCATGCTCAGATTAAATGGTGAAGCACGTTTGAGAGGGTAAATAACCTACCCCTGCTCCTATAAGACTAGAGGAAACCATTGGCCATAAGAAATGGGAACGGATGCAGGCCATTCAGCCCCTTGGGCCTGCTCTACATAGGATCTTGGCTGATCCAACACTCCTCACGTCTACTTTTCTATGTTTCTGTGTTTGTTGCACAGGGACAACTGATCCATGTTAGTGCTTTCTCGTATTCTACTTCATCTAATCCTCTCAACCAATCCCCTCTACAGTCTCAATGTATCGCAACTAAAGCGGGGCCTCTCACAGTGCAGTGGTAGTGTTCCTATCTCTCAGCGAGGGGAACTGGGTTCAAATCCCACTCTATCCCTGAGGCATGTGACAACATATCCCTATAGGTTGATACCAATAACTACAGGCACTCAATTATTCAATCAATAGCTAGTCACTTCAAAAAAAAGCAATCAATGCTTAATAGATAAACAACCAATTCATCCTATGTCAGCTATTAACAACATATTCCATCTAGATAATGATCAAGATGCAATACATAAGCATTCCAATTTAGAAGAATTGATGCTTCATAAAATAGGCAATACTTTCAACAAAATAATCAGTTGTCATCACGCAGTGATATTCTCTGCAATAATCAATTACTTCCACTTAATAATCACTATTGGGTGCACCATCTATAACAGTTGCGATATGAGGAAATATCATCAACTTGTAGGTAATGAAGTTCATGAGCATTAGTCATTGTATGGCAGTGGAATGGGGCTCCTGAGCCAGGCCTCGTCTGTTCCAACATCTTTTATTTTTTTAAACTCTCTTTTCTTTTACTTACCTCTTGCCCTGAGCTTGAACAGCATCAGCAGCAGTAAAGTGAGCCCAGTGTGGACTCAAACGAGCCCTTACTTACTTTTCCAGACCAAGCACAGAACCTGGTATCTGAATCAGCAGCTGCTACCTCGGTGGAGGTGACATCGGTGAGGTAGGCCTATCGGCAAAAGGTGGCACCTGAGGATCACCCACTTCGACATTAGTTGGGTCCGGCGCTGGAGGCAGTGAAGTGGTGCAGAAAGGGCATCTCGTTGACATCAAGCTGGGCCCAGCAATGAGAGATATGACTCTGACAGGCAGCTGGCAGGGCAGTGATGGAGGAGAATCGGCCCAGAGGCAAAGATGGCACCTGAAAATTAGCAACTTCAATGTTGGTTGGGTCCAGTGCCGATGACGGTGAGGGAGTGGCAGAGGGCATCACTCATTGCTAGCGAGCTGGCTCAGGACTGATAGATTCTCTTTTAATCTTTCTATTTATCTCTCTTATTCTTAAACTATTCAAAATGGTGCCAGATCATGGCAACAGCTTTTCACTCTATTTTATTGTTTGTCTCACTGTAAAATACACATGACAATAAAGTCATTCATTTATCCATTATCGATAAGCATACTGTCTAGTACTTTTTCATGTACTTCTCAAAATCCAAGGAACAGCACCAACTGTTGAAGACTTATGGACTGCTCTCAAATTTGCCTGCCCTCAGCAATTTGTCACCATCCCCTCTTGTCGACTCCATGATGATCCTCGCTAACCAATCAAACACAAACCCTATGAGAGTGAGAACCAGGTCAGACAAGGTCATTTTGTTGTACTGATCCTCTTCCCTATTACAATACTATCCCTCACCTCCAGCAAAGACCCAGAGGCCTGGAGATGAGGAATGTGAATGTACTACGGTCAGCTCTGTGGAGGATACATCAATAGTAAGAAAGGCAAGTGATGAGGATGACACAGAGAGTTTGCAGAGGGATATACGGAGGTCATGTGAGTGGGAAAGTGTGAGGTTACGCACTTTGGCAGGAAGACTAGAGGAGGTGAATATTATTTAAATGGAAATTAATGCAGAGAGCTAAGAGACCTAAGGGGCAACTTTTTCATACAGAAGTGAAGAAGGCTGTTGGTATGCTTTCCTTTATTGGTCAGTGCATTGAAAAAAGGAATTGGGAAGTCATGTTATGGCTGTACAGGAAATCGATGAGGCCACTGTTGGGGAATACTGTGTGCAATTCTGGTCTCCTTCCTATCGGAAGGATGTTGTGAAACTTGAAAGAGTTCAGAAAAGATTTACAAGGATGTTACCGGGGTTGGAGAGTCAGAGGCTGAATAGACTGGGGCTACTTTCTCTGGAGCATTGGAGGCTGAGTGGTGACTGTACTGAAGTTTGTAAAATCATGAGGGGCAAAGATAGGGTAAATAGACAAGTTCTTTTCCCTGGGGTGGGGGGCAAAACTAGAGGGTGTAGGTTTAAGGTGAGAGGAGAAAGATTTAAAATGGACCTCAGGGGCAACTTTTTCATACTGAAGGTGGTGCATACATGGACTGAACTGCCAGAGGAAATGGTGGAGGCTGGTACAATTACAATATTTAAAAGGCATTAGGATCTGAAGCCTGAGTCTAAGGTCCTCTCTGACTGGAAAGCAGTGATACCTAGGCTCCTAAATCTTTTGGAGATTTGGACAAGCGCTTTCTCTGGCAGTTCATTCCGTGTGTATCACACCCATCCTATCTAGCTGCAACTCTACTTTCAAGGAGCTATGAACCTGCACTCCAAGGTCTATTTGTTCAGCAACACTCCCCAGTATCTGAAAATTAAGTGTATAAGTCCTGCCCTGATTTGCCTTTTCAAAATGCAGCACCTCATAGTTATCCAGATTAAACTCCATCTGCCACTCCTCAGCCCATTGGCCCATCTAATCAAGATCCCATTGCACTCTGAGATAACCTTCTTCCCAATCCACTACACCTCCAATTCTAGTGTCAACTGAAAATTTACTAACCATACATCCTATGTTCACATCCAAATAATTTAAATAAATGACAAAAAGCGTGGACTCAGCATCAGAGTGGGAGGAAACTGGTGGCAAGAAAGTGTATCTGTGGGCTCTGGGGAGGTTCTGACTTGTGACAGACTTGCAAACAGCCTTTCCAGCTCAACCTCCAAAAACCACCACCCCAGCACAAGGGGAAGACTGTGGAACACGTATTCGGCCCATCAATCATTCCACAATCCCTCAAACCGCTGAACAGAAGCAAGCCATCCTCAAATCCCCAGGGTCTGCATGAAAGGAAGGGCATGTGTATTAAGAATCAGACATAAAAGGAAAATGAATACATTCTAAGGGGAAAAGAAGCTAATTCTGTTCAATATAAGTACAATTAAATGTGGAACAAGAATGTAAGATTAAAGGTAGAGAAACTCCAGGATCTAGGCAATGAAGAGAACTAGATGAAAAAATTATTGGTGCAATAATTTTCTACATCTCTCGGAATTCAGCAGTTGTTCCTGTGGATTGGTTAATAGGCATCTCCTTCACTTGCAAAGGAGAGAAGAGTGAATTATTAGCAGTGGGGAAATGATCATTAGCGCTTACCAGAGACCGTGGATAGCAACACTACAGAAAAAGGCAATTATTTTGTTTTTAGATTAGATTACTTACAGTGTGGAAACAGGCTCTTCGGCCCAACAAGTCCACACCGACGCGCACCCACCCAGACCCACTCCCCTACACCTAACACTACGGGCAATTTAGCATAGCCAATTCACCTGACCTGCACATTGTTTTGGACTGTGGGAGGAAACCGGAGCACCCGGAGGAAACCCACGCAGACACGGGGAGAATGTCCACCCAATCAATCGCCTGAGGCAGGAATTGAACCCGAGTCTCTGGCGCTGTGAGGCAGCAGTGCTAACCACTGTGCCACCGTGCCGCCCACTGTTGTAAAACATTTTGATGGAAATCTTGTGGTGCAGTGGATAGTGTCCTGCCTCTGAGCCAGACAGTTACAGTCCCAGTCCTGGATCTAGTGGTATGTTCAAAATTCCTGTAAACCGTCCCAATACATGCCAATGCCAGGCAATAAGGATGGCATATAGATTTCTAGTCAGTCAATGTAATGGGAAAAAATTGAAAACCCCACCATCATTACCCACTCCAGGCTACAGCAGGCAAGGGAAAGTACATGTTGCCACAGCAACTCAAACTCTTTGAGTGATCTGTAACCTTTGTTGTATTCTGAGGATGTGACTGGTGCTGTAGAATTGCAGGGCTGGCTTTCGTCTCGAGCCACTTTTTAACAACAGGATCTGATCTTGCCGGAAACCAACAAATCAGATTGAGAGGCAAGCTCTGAAAGTCAAGAGCACAGAGCAAGGTGGTGTAGCAATCCGGTCGGAAAAATGCACAGGAGGCAGAGAAATCTTTGGTGGAGAGAGGTGAGGGCTGGAATGCCAGGGGCAGGGGCAGGGGGGGGGGGGAATGTGGGGGAAGGGGGTTAGGTTGCGGGGGAACGTAAACTAATCTTTTTGAAATTATTCACCAAGCAAGTTGCAGTGAAAAAGAATGTCAGCTGTAACTCAGTAGGTAGTAGTCTCACCTCTGAATCAGAAGGTTTCACAATGCGACACCTACTACAAAGAACTTAGCATAAAATCCAGGCTGGAACTGTCATGCAATGTGGAGGGAGACCATCACAATCAGACTTCCAGATCAAGTACCAAACCTGGGTCCCACCTGTGCTGCTTTGTCAGCCTTGAGGGTTGTACTGAAAAACAGCAGTAGGCTTTTCTCGAAACTACCCATGGAATGCTTATCCCACCGTTAACACTGAAATAAATGTTATAGTCATTTCTGTGTGAATATGACGGCAAAAAAAAAAAGAACTGCCAGCACTGAAAATCTGAAATGAATAGAGAATGCTGGAAAAACTCAACAGGTCTGGCAGCATCTCTGGAGAGAGAAACAGGGTTGGTGTTTGATGCTTTTTCAGATCAGCGTTGTTGTTGTTGGATGTGAATATTAAACCAAGGTTCCGTCTGCCTACTTGAGAGAATGCAAACAGTTCCATGGCACTATACCATTGGAGAGGAGGAGCATTATCTCCAACCGCCTTGCCAACAATTACCCCTCAGTCAATGTCACAAAAAGAGTTCAGAAACATAGATAACAGAAGCAGGAGCAGCCCATTTGCTCCTTCAAGCCTACTCCACCATTCAATATGATCAAGACTGACATTCCAACTCAGTCCCCTGTTCCCTCTTTCTCCTTATATCTTTTGGCTCCTCTGGCCCTAAGAGCGATGCCTACCTCCTTCTCGAAAGCATTCAATGTTTTGGCCTCAACCGCTTTTACTGTGGCAGACAATTCCACAAGCTCACCACTCTCTGGGTGCAGACAGCCTTTGGGGTGGTACAGTGGTTAGCACTGCTACCTCACAGCACCCGGGTTGCCGGTTCAATTCTAGCCTCGGGCGACTGTCTGTGTAGAGTTTGCACAATCTCCCTGCATCTGTGTGGGTTCCCTTCCACAGTCCAAAGATGTGCAGGTTAGGTAAATTGGCTATGCTAAATTGCCTGTAGTGTTAGGTGCATCAGTCAGAGGGAAATGGGTATGGGTGGGTTGCTCTTCGGAGGGGCGGTGTGGACTTTTTGGGCCAAATAGCCTGTTTCCACACTGTAGGTAATCTAATCTAATCCTTCGAGTGTGACCCCTGGATCGAACCGCACCCCCCTCCCCACACACAGGGGACACCTTTCCTGCATCTAACCTGTCCAGTCCTGTGCGAATTATCTAGGTTTCTATGAGATTCCACCCCTTCATTATTATAAATTCCAGTGAATAAGGTCCTAAGCGATCCCATCTCTCTTCGTACATCAGTCCTGACATCCCAAAAATCAGTCTGGTGCTGTATCGCTGTTCTGTGGGATCTTGCTGTATGCAAATTAGCAGCTACCTTGCAGTAGTCCCGACATTTCCAAAGTACATTATAGCTAGAAAGTGCACTGGCATGGCCTGTGGCTGTAAAAGGCATTACAGTGCATAAATGAATGTCTCGCTAACAACCACAATATCATCCCAGAGTTAATGACCCAAACCTTTGATAGAGCTTGAAAGATGCTTCTTCAAATTGTCCGATCAGTGAATTTGACTTGATTCTTGATCCCACCCATTACATTGCATAAGCCTGTTGATGTCATTTGATCTCATTCCACCATCGCATTCACAGAGATGGGAAAAGTGACCCTGCAATGTTGGTGCTTGCTTTGTGCAAACTGGCTGTTGCATTGTTGCACAGTTTTGATCTCCGTACTTTAGGAAGAATATCCTTGTGTTGGAGGCAACACATTAACGGTTCACCAGATTGGTCCCTGGAATGAAGGGTTGTCTGATGGTGAGAGGCTGTATAAACTGGATTTACGTACAATTGAGACGGTTATCTGGACAGCAATGGTGTGTGGGGGTCTGGGAAAAGGTAGGCGATTGGCACTAGATAAGAGAACCAGTGTAAAAATGACCTCCTTCCATACCATAACAATTCTGTGACCTTCCCTGGTGTAGAACAATGTGAGGTGATCACATTGAGATGTTAGAATTTCTTTCAAGAGCTTGATATGGTAGCTGCTGAGAAACGGCTCCTAGTCATTTGGAGAGCTGGAGCATCAGTCCACAGTTACGATAAGGAACCGATCATTTTGGAATGATCCGAGGAGAAATTAGTTCTGAAGAAGTGGCATACAGGACTCAATGTGTTTCTATGAGATCCCTCCCCCTTGTTCTTAGAAATTCCGGTGAATAGAGTCCTAAACATCTCTCTTCATAGGCCTCGATATGTCAAGTGTTTCTCTGTCCCACAGATGCTGCCAGACCCTATTGGGTTTCTCCAACATTCTCAGTGTTTGTTTCACACTTCCAGGATCCAGGGTGGAGAGATTCACTTGGCGGGCCGGCAAACTTTGGAATTCTCAATGCCAGATTCTTATTTGGTCTCTCAGGGAATCAAGGGGTGGGGGGTAAGCAGGCACAAAAGTAGAGTTAAAGCCAAAGATCAGGTAGAATAGTATTTATTGGCAGGGCAGATTTAATGGGCCGAATGGTTCCCTTCTGCTGGTCCTGTGCATTTTGCTTTTAGTAGCTCATCAATCCTTCGAATGGCGAGCCATGTTGTGAAACTTGAAAGGGTTCAGAAAAGATTTACAAAGATGTTGCCAGGGTTGGAAGCTGTGGGGAGCGGCTGAACAGGCTGGGGCTGTTTTTCCTGGAGGATCGGAGGCTGAGGGGTGACCTTATAGAGATTTACAAAATTATGAGGGGAATGGATAAGGTGGACAAGGTCTTTTCCCTGGATTGGAGGAGTCCAGATCTAGAGGGCATAGGTTTAGGGTGAGAGGGGAAACATTTAAAAGAGACCTAAGGGGCAGCCTTTTCATGAAGAGGGTGGTGTGTATATGGAATGAGCTGCCAGAGAAAGTGGTGGGGGCTGCTACAATTACAACATTTATAAGGCATTGTTTAGAGGGATGTGGTCCAAGTGCTAGATTAGCTTAGGATATCTGGTCAGCGTGGATAAGTTGGATGGAAGAGTCTGTTTCCATGCTGTACATTTCTATGACTCAATTACTCTATGTGGTGAAGTGATGATGACTGGTGCTGAATGTGGTGTGATAGTTTTGTGTATCTATGCCTCTCTAAACAGCGAAGGTTATTATCACCTGGTGGGATTTGGCAGAGATACCTGGGAACAGATAATGGTTATACGTTCTTTTGGGATAATTAACTGAGTACCTGACTGGAAATATATATGTGGGGAACAAATAATCAGTGTAGTTGAGGCTTGTGATGTGTGAGTGTGGATAAAGTTCTAACTGGAAAAGTATGTGCTTGAAATCTGTCTAACCAGCATTTAACCTCTAGAATTTAATAAATATGAGGCATCAAATGCACTAAATGTACAATGGCCACCAATGTACAAAATCTACAATGAATGCACAGAGTAATGGAAAGTCTCCACTAGGCTTCCGTGTGCCTGTGTGTGTAAAATGTCCCAAATAATGAACTGCTTTGCTCTAATAACCACTAGATATTAAGAAAACAATGATGAATCACTCAGATTTGCTCATGTGGGAAAGTGTTAGCTCAATCACAGACCTGTAGACGGGTCAAGAAAGCAATGAATTAATTAAGAACCAGAAAACACAACCAATTAAACGTGTTAGTTTTCCCAAAGCTAACAATCAGAAAGTGGTAGCCAGTGCAACCCTGCTTACAGAAGTTTTTTTTTCCAAACTGCTTTCAACTCCCATTTCCCTGAGGTTATTCTGAAAGAACATTTCAAAGCGTTCACCCCTTAAAGGAAAAAAAATGACCTCGTTCCAAAACAGAAGTCACTAAACTACCCATAAAATGAGAGTTGCACATTTTATGAGCAAGATATTCCTGGAAGATATTCCTGGAAAGTCTAGTCCCACTTTGAAAATTGGGATGCAAAACTAAGGAGGAATGGAAAGAGCCCAGTTTATCTGGTGATTCGACATAGGCAACACATTGTGAATGCTGGGCAATCCAGTGAAAACAGAAGTTGCAGCAAATTATTCAATGGATCCAGTAGCTGCTCTGGAGAGAGAGAGATGGAATTAATATGCTGAATTCGGAATCCCCACCAGGAACAAATGTGGAAAGATACAAAAATCATGACCTCTGGCCGACATATCACCACTTTCCATTCCCCCGCACATCTTTCAGGCAGTGGGATGAGAGGGATTATGAGGCTACACTTCAGGACTCCATTCAAGCTAATGACAGTCTCCCAACAGGGTCATTAGTTTGGGATTTTTTGTGGAAATTTCTACTCTGCCTTCAGGTTCTCCCAGCAATTCACAAGCAACTGAGAAACCATGAACGCACCAGAGTAACTCCAGGGACTAAAAGGGTCACATTACACCAGTACCATAGACCAGGGGGTGAAAGAGCTGAGGTTAAAATCAGTTCAGCCGTGACCTTCCTGAATTTCAGAAAAGACTCAAAGGGCCAAGTGGCCTACTTGTGTACCAGCAGGCAAATAGCAACCTGGTGATATAGCCAGGAAGATGGTGCTTCAGTAGTCCTTAAGATTAGATTACTTACAGTGTGGAAACAGGCCCTTCAGCCCAACAATTCCACGCCGACCCGCCAAAGAGTAACCCACCCAGACTCATTCCCCTACATCTAACACTACGGACAATTTAGCATGGCCAATTCACCTAACCTGCACATTTTTGGACTGTGGGAGGAAACCGGAGCACCCGGAGGAAACCCACGCAGACACAGGGAGAATGTGCAAACTCCACACAGACAGTTGCCTGAGGCAGGAATTGAACCCAGGTCTCTGGTGCTGTGAGGCAGCAGTGCTAACCACTGTGCCACTGCGCTGCCCTAACACTGGGGACTGCAACATTTTTTGGCCCCCAAGTGAAACAGGTCCCCTCTCCCGGCACACAGAAATGGGTAAGGCTGGTAGACCTTGTGTATTAGATTAGATTCCCTACAGCGTGGAAACAGGCCCTTTGGCCCAACTAGTCCACACCGACCCTCCGAAGAGTAACCCACCCAGACCCATTTCCCTCTGACTAATGCACCTAGCACTATGGGCAATTTAGCATGGCCAATTCACCTGACCTGCACATCTTTGGACTCTGGAGGAAACCGGAGTACCTGGAGGAAACCCACGCAGACACGGGGAGAATGTGTAAACTCCACACAGACAGTCGCTCGAGGCTCGAATCGAACCTGGGACCCTGGTGCTGTGAGGCAGCAGTGCTAACCACTGAGCCACTCTGTCACCCTATCATGGATAACATCCAAAGGAAGAAATACGATTGGTTAAAAACAGATGAAGGACTTTATCACTCACTTCTTGGTTAAAAAAAAACAAGAAAAATCCCTCTAATTTATAACTTACGGACGAAATAGCAAGAAGTGGTGGACAGAGTTCAGGGAGAGGTGATGGTCCGGTAGTATTATCATCAGTCCATCTCATTCCTGATGAAGGGCTTATGTCCAAAACAGCGACTCTCCTGCTTGCTGGATGCTACCTGAACTGCTGTGCTTTTCCAGCACCACACTTTTCGACATTGATGGTATTATCAGTAGACTATTAGAAACTTAACTATTGGTTTTGGGACCTGGGTTTGAAACCCACTATGACAGATGGTGGAATTTGAATTCAATAAATATCTGGAATTAAGAGTCTTATGATGACCACAAATCCATTGTCAATCGTTGTGAAAACCCATCTGGGTCACTCATGTCCTTGAGTGAAGGAAGCTGCCATCCTTACCTGGTCTGGCCTATATGTGCCTCCAGCAATGTAGCTGACTCTTAACTGCCCTCTAGGCAATTAGGGATGAGCAATAAATATTGGTCTAACCAGAGACACTCACATCCCATGAATTAAAAAGAAATATTAGCCATTTACAATGTAGCCTTGAACATATTAGCTGGCAATAATCAATTAGCAGTGGTTCCTGTAACAAACCTCAAATACTTATCAATCAACTAAAGATGTGTGCAAGAACCAGATTTAAAGCAGGGGCTCAGTGGGTCACATTACACTGGCAACACAGACCCAGACTTGTGTTCCTTTGAGTGTGGAAGATTCAGATGTGTTCCAGTCAAGGCACAAAAGTAAAATACTGCAGATGCTGGAAATCTGAGATTAGAAAGAACAACAAATGCTTGAAAGACTCAACAGGTGAGACAGCATCTGAGGAGAGAGTTAGAAAAATGATTGTATTTTATTCATTATTGTCACATGTACCGAAACACAGTGAAAAGTACTGTTTTGTATACTATTCAGGCAGATCATATTATACATTAGTACAACAGAGTATTAGACCAGAATGCAGAATACGGTGTTACAGTTACAGATGACATTGAAGGTCAGCGAGGAATAAAAATGAAGTCAAAAGGTTTGGGTTCAAGTGACACATCCACAAAACCCTCAGTGCAGCGTGGGATACCCTCCATGTTTAAAACATGCTCTGACAACATAAGATCATCTCAGTACAATTTGTCAAAAGGGAATTTACTCCTTTCTCGCTTTAGCGTTGTTACTGCACATCTACAACGAACGTACAGAGAATCTTTGGGAAGTTCATTTCAAAAAGGCCAATTGATGTTGAAGTAAAGATTATCAGTCAACACTCTAACCATACCATTGTTCTCCAGTCAGAAAGTGATTTTCATTGATTGTTATTTTATGGTAAATGACGGATTGGTGCACTGAGGAAGTGCTGCTTTGCCTGAGGTGCTATCTTTTGGATGACATGTTAACATGCAAGCACCATCTGCCTGTATAGTAGATATAAAATAAATCCCTTAGAAGGGCAGGGCATTCTCCCCAATGTCTTCAGGCAATATTATCCCTCAACTGAAATCACAAAAGCAGATTACAAGATTACAGTGGCTCAGTGGTCAGCACTGCTGCCTCACAGTGCCAGGGACCTGGGTTTGATTCCAATGACTGTCTGTGTGGAGTTTGCACATTCTCCCTGTGTCTGCGTGGGTTTCCTCCTACAGTCTAAAGATGTGCAGGTCAGGTGAATTGGCCATGCTGAATTGCTCATAGTGTTAGGTGCATTAGTCAGAGGGAAATGGGTCTAGGTGGGCTACTCTTCTGAGGGTTTAGATTCGATTCCCTATAGTGTGGAAACAGGCCCTTCAGCCCAACCAGTCCACACCGACCCTCCGAAGAGTAACCCACCCAGACCCGTTTCCCTCTGACTAATGCACCTAACATTACGGGCTATTTAGCATGGCCAATTCACCCTAACCTGCACATCTTTGGGCTGTGGGAGGAAACCGGAGCACCCGGAGGAAACCCACACAGACACGAGGAGAATGTGCAAACTCCACATAGACAGTCACCCAAGGCTGGAATCGAACCTGGGCCCCGGGTGCTGTGAGGCAGCGGTGCTAACCATTGAGCCACCTTGTTGCCCAAACCAAACGCCCCAGAAGGGTCAGTGTGGACTTGTCAGGCTGAAGAGCCTGCTTCCACACTGTAGGGAATCTAATCTAATCTGAAAAAAAGAGATTCGTGGATTGTCTCCGAGATGGTTTTTTGGAGCAGTTGGATTTAGTGTTGTGCAATGAGGCAGACTTGATAAGGGAGCTTAAGGTGAAGGAACCCTTATGAGGCAGTGGTCATAATATGACTGAATTTACTCTGCAGTTTGAGAGGGAGAAGATAGAATCAGAGGTAACGATATTATGGCTGAATAAAGGCAACCACAGAGACATGAGGGAGGAGCTGGGTAGAATTGATTGGGAGAGGAGCCGAGCAGGAAAGACAGTGGAACAGCAATGGCAGGAGTTTCTGTGAGTAATTCAGGAGACACAGCAGGGATACATCCCAAGGGAAAAGAAGCATGGTACAGGGAGGATGAGGCAACCATGGCTGATGAGGGAAGTCAGGGTCAGCATAAAAGCAAAAGAGAAAGCATATAATATGGCGAAGGACGGTGGGAAACCAGAGGATTGTGAAACTTACAAAAACCAACAGAGAGCAACAAAAAAAGAAATAAGGAGGGAGAAGATTAAATATCTCCTAGTAAGCTAACCAGTAACATAAAGGAAGACTGTAAGAGTTTCTTTAGATATATAAAGGCCAAAAGAGAGGCAAAAATGGACATTGGGCCACTGGAAAATGACGCTGGAGGGATAGGAGTTAGAAACAAGGAAATGGTTGAGGAAATAGATTAATGGGTGGCACAGTGGTTAGCACTGCTGCCTCACAGTGTCAGAGACCCAGGTTCAATTCCCACCTCAGGCGACTCGCTGTGGAGTTTTCACATTCTCCCCGTGTCTGCGTGGGTTTCCTCCGGGTACTCCGGTTTCCTCCCACAGTCCAAAAATGTGCAGGTTAGGTGAATTGGCCAAGCTAAATTGCCCGTAGTGTTAGATGAAGGGGTAAATGTAGGGGAATGGGTCTGGGTGGGTTACACTTCGGCGGGTCGGTGTGGACTTGTTGGGCCGAAGTGCCTGTTTCCACACTGTAAGTAATCTAAACTAAATAATTACTTTGTGTCAGTCTTCACAGTGAAAGACATGGGTAATATCCCAAAAATTCAAAAGAGTGAGGGGACAGAGCAGAATATGGTGGCCATCACCAAGGAGAAGGTGCTAGAAAAACTGAATCACCTAAAAGTGGATTAATCACCTGGAACAGATGGACTACCTGCCAACGTTATAAGGGAGATAGCTCAAGAGATAGCAGTGGTGATCTTTCAGGTCTCACTAGAGTCAGGGAGGCTTCCAGAGGACTAAAAAATTACTAACATGTTTAAAAGGGAGTAAGGCAAAAGACGGAAAATTATAGACCAATTAGCCTTGGTCATGGGTAAGACACTGGAATCCATTGTGAAGGATGAGATTTCTGAATACTTGGGAAAGCGTATGATAAAATAGGGCATGATTTCATCAAGGGGAGGTCATGCCTGACAAATCTGGCAGAGTTCTTTGAAGACGCAGCATGGTGGCCCAGTGGTTAGCACTGCTGCCTCACAGCAACAGGGACCTGGGTTAAATTCCAGCCTTGGGCGGCTGTCTGTGTGGAGTTTGCACATTCTCCTATTGTCTGCGTGAGTTTCCTCCGGGTGCTCTGGTTTCCTCCCACAGTCCAAAGATGTGCAGGTCATGTGAATTGGCCAAGCAAAATTGCCCCATAGTGTTAGGTGCACTACTCAGATGAAAATGGGTCTGGGTAGGTAACTCTTCAGAGGGTCAGTGTGGACTATTGGGCCAAATGGCCTGTTTCCATACTGTAGGGAACCTAGTCTAAAGTAACGAGCATGTTAGACTAAGGAGAGCCAATGGATGCTATCTATCTGGACTTCAACATGGTCTTTGCCAAGGTGCCTCACAGGAGTCTACTGAGTAAGATAGGGTCCCGTGGTGTTAGATGCAAGGTACTAGCATGGATCGAAACTTGGCTGTCTGGCAGAAAGCAGAGAGCGTGGATAAAAGGATCTTTCTGAGGATGGCAGCCAGTGACAAGTGGTGCATTGCAAGGCTCAGTGTTGGAACTACAACATTTCACTTTATACATTAATGATCTAAATAAAGGAACTGCAGGAAATCTGGCAAAGTTTGCAGATGGCACAAAGATAGGTAGAGGGACAGGTAGTATTGAGGAGGCAGGAGGATTTAGGCAGGTTTAGAGAGTGGGCAAAGAAGTGGCAAATGGAGTAAAACGTGGGAAAGTGTGAGGTCATGCACTTTGTAGGAAGAATAGAGGCATGGACTACTTTCTAAATGGGGAGAAAATTCAGAAGTCTGAAGTACAAAGAGACTTGGGAGTTCTAGTCCAGGATTCTCTCAAGGTAAACTTGCAGGTTAAGTTAGTACTTAGGAAGGAAAATGCAATGATGGCATTTATTTTGAGAGGACTTGAATATAAAAGCAGGGATGTATGTCTGAGGCTCTATAAGGTTCGAGTCAGGCTACATTTGGAGCGTTGTGCACAGTTTCGGGCCCCATATCTCAGGAAGGATGTACTGACCCTGGAACGTGTTCAGAGGAGGTTCATGAGAATGGTCTCAAGAATGAAAAGCTAAACATATGAGGAATGTTTGTGGACTCTGGGTCTATACTCAATGGAGTTTAGAAGGATGGGGGGGCAGGATCTAATTGAAACTTAAGAATACTTAAGGGCCTGGACAGAGTAAATGTTGGAACGATGTTGATAGGGGCTGAAAATGTGTTGCTGGAAAAGTGCAGCAGGTCAGGCAGCATCCAAGGAGCAGGAGAATGAAACATTCCTGAAAAAGGGCTCATGTCCGAAACATCGATTCTCCTGCTCCTTGAATGCTGCCTGACCTGCTGCGCTTTTCCAGCAACACACTTTCAGCTCTTATCTCCAGCATCTGCAGTCCTCACTTTCTCCTAGAAGATGTTGGTAGGAGAAACTAGGACCCAAGGGCACAGCCTTAGTTTAAAGGGAAGATTTTTTAGAACATAGATAAGGAGTAACTTCTACAGCCAGTCTGTGGTGAATCTATGGAATTCACTGCCACAGAAGGTGGGAGGCCAAGTCATTGAGTGTACTTAAGACTGAGATAGATAAGTTCATGATTGTCGAGGGAATCAAAGGGTATGAGGAGAAAGCGGGAGAATGAAGTTGAGAAACCAGCCATGATTGAATGGTAGAGCAGACTCAATGGGCTGAATGGCCTAACTTCTGCTCCTACATCGTATGGTCTTATTATCTGGTTACTAGCAAATTGCTATTTCAAGGAGCTTCCTGTGTGTAAATTGGCTGTCACATGTCCAGAAATACAACAGCAACTATGCTTCAATGGTATTTCATTGGCAGGAAAGAGACTTTGAGACATTATGTGGACATAAAAGGTGCTATGTACATGCAAGCCTTGATGTTTATCTATTGTCTGTAGACCCCTCATGAATTCCAATACTCTGTCAAATCTCAACCCAACCCTGGACGGAGAACATCCCCAGCTTAACCATAAATGAAGTTCCTCATGCTCAAATCCGTAAATCTTTTCTGTGCCCTTTCTGAATCCCAGGCACCTTCATGTTGATCCATGTTTGGTAAAGGTTCATAGGATCCTCTTATGATTGTCACAAAAGGTTCAAAGGATAGATTAGCCTTGGTCTACCAAATGGCCAGCTCACAGTGGACAGGATCAGGCCCACTTCACCACACCAGATAACTCCTTATAATGAGCAACCCCTCTCTACCTGCCGAACTAGTTACCTAATTCTCAGAGTACTGATGATAAATGTTATTCTTGAAGGTTAGAACGTGTCTGATCTTGGTAGGTGTCAGTTTACTGAAGTCTCCAGTGAGGCAGTGTTTCAGGAGCTGGGCATCACTCTCAAATTTCCAATGGATTTTTGTTGATTGTAATGAATGTGATTGAAGTATACGAGCCCATGATTTAGACCATTCAGCCCATTATGTCTGCCCCACCATCCAAACATGGCTTGATGTGTTTCTCAACCCCATTCTCCTGCCTTCTCCCTGTAACCCTTGATCCCTTTTCCAATCAAGAACCTATATATCTCTGTCTTAAATACACTCAATGACTTGCCCTCCACAGCACTCTAATCCACAGATTCACCATCCTCTGGTTGAAACCCCTCCTCATTTCAGTTCTGAAGGCTGAGGCTGTGCCAGAGTCTCTGCTACTAGTAGAAACATTTTATCCTTGTCCACTCTGTCCAGCACTCTCAGTATTCTGTAAGTTTCAATGAGGTCCCCCCTCTCATTATTCTAAACTGCACAGGCCCAGAGTCCTCAACTGATCCTTATATGTCAAGTCCTTCATCCCTGGGATAATTCTTGTAAACCTCCTCTGGATCCCTTCCAACATCAGCACATTGTTTCTTATTTGTGAGGCCCAAAACTGCTCACATCGTTTCTCATCAGTTCACTTCTGCTATTATATTCTAGACTTCTTGAAATGAATGCTAACATTACATTTGCCTTCCTAAATGCCAACTGAACTTATGTATTAACTTTAAGAGAATCCTCAACCAGGACTCTCAAATCCCTCTGTGCTTCAGATTTCTGAAACCTTTCCCCATTTAGAAAGTAGTCCATGCCTCCATTCTTCCTCCCAATAACCACACACTTCCCCACATTGTATTCCATCGGCCACTTCTTCGTCCACTTGCCTAGGTTGTCCAAGTCCTTTGCAACATAGAACATTAAAGCGCAGCATACGTCCTTCGGCCCTCGATTTTGCATTGACCTGTGGAACCAATCTGAAGCCTATCTATCCTACACCATTCCATTTTCATCCATATGTTTATCCAATGACCATTTAAAAGTTGGCGAGTCTACTATTGTACTTCCTCACATTTTCTGTCCCTTTTCCACTCACTTCCTGCTTCCTCACATTTCCTGACCCTCCGCCTACCTTTGCGTCATCTGCAAACATAGCAACAATGGCCTCACTTCCTTCATTAATGTAGAATGTGAATAGTTGTGGTTCCAGACAGACCCCTGTGAAACTCCACTAGTCATCAGCTGCCATCCTGAAAAAAACCCATTAATGCCTACTCTCTGCTCTCTGCAATAAGATGCTGAATGGTCTGAACAAGGTGGTTAGGGGAAGGATGCTTCTGTTTGTGGGTCAGTTCCGAACAAAGGGGCACTGTTTTACAATTAGATGGAAGCTTTCTCTCTCAGAGGGTTGTGTGACTTTGGAACTCTCTGCCTCAGAAGTTGGTGAAGATGGAGTCATTACATGTTTTTTTAAGGCTGTAAGATGTAGGAGCAAAAACAGACCATCAGTGAGATCATGGCGGATCTGATCATCCTCAACTCCCCATTTCTGCCTCTTCCCCATAATCCTTGATTCCCTTACTGATTAAAAACCTATCTCGTCAGCTTGAAATATATTTAATGACACAGCATTGGTAGCCTTCTGTGGTGAAGAATGTCACAGATTCGCTCCCCTCTGAGCAAATAAATTCTCCTCATCTCTGTCTTCAATGGGCCACCCCTTAGTCTGAGATGAAGAAATTCCAACGGGGATAGATAGATTCTCATGAGGCATGGGTTATCTTCATAGAATCCCTGCTGTGTGAAAACAGGCTCTTCAGCCCAATCGACCTTCCAAAGAGTATCCCACCCAAACCCACTCCCCAATATTTACCCCTGATTAATGCACCTAACCTACACATCCCTGAACACTTCGGGGCCATTTCCCATGGCCAATTCACCCAAACTGCACATCTTTAGATTATGGGAGGAAACCGGAGCACCCGGAGGAAACCCACGCGCACACGGGGAGAATGTGCAAGCTACACACAGACAGTTGCCCGAGGCTGGAATCGAACCCAGGTCCCTGGCACTGTGAGGCAACCGTGCTAACCACTGAGCCACTGGGGGTCAAGATAGCAATATGGAAATCAAACACAGATAGAGTGGCCATGGTCTTATTGAATAGTGGAACAGGCTCGAGGGGGCTGAATGGCCTACTCCTATTCCAATTTCATAAGTTTGTCTATTCTCACTACCTGATTCTATCCTTCAAGTTTGAAATCGAAACCCAGGAAGGCAGCGTGAGGGTGTGAACTTTGAATAGATTCATATGACAAGCCTTAGTTGCTAAATTTAACTACAGACATTATCTCATTTGTATTAATTAAATTTATTCTAAGCTACTAAGGTAGCAGACAGGGGGACATTAACCCAATGTATTTTTCAATTTAAATTCACAGGACGTGGATATCACTGGTTAAATCAGCATTTCTCCTTCATTCGTAATTACTCCTTGATGAGGTCATGGTGGTGGTGGTGAGGGTCAGTGTATACTTGGATAAAACGTTCAGATATAAGTAGTTGTTTGGCCGTGCAGAATTTGAGGAAGTTTCAACAATATTCAGAAATCAGGGAATTTAAAGGGATGAGGTTTTTCTAACTCTGGGTCACAAAAAGTGTGGTTCTGGAAAAGCACAGCAGGTCAGGCAGCATCCCAGGTGCAGGAAAGTCGTTGTTTTGGGCATACGCCCTTCAGAAGGATTCTCCTGCTCCTCGGATGCTGCCTGACCTGCTGTGCTTTTCCAATGCCACGCTTTTTGATGCTGATCTCCAGCATCTGCAGTCCTCACTTTCTCCTAATTTGGTTCCACCAGCCCAGGCACAGGATACACCAGTGCTGCACTGACCCAGGCAACGTCTCCTGGATGTTTTGTTCAGACACATTTGAGATACATTCCTGAGGGGAATCTGGGGGTACATCCAGAGAATGCCAGGAAACATGCCAAAGCTCACTGATAATCCACCCTGCCAAATCCAAGCAGACTCATCTCGTAGCTCAGGAGAACAGTCATTTCAACAACCCACCAGCCTCTTCGCTCAGCCTCATTTCTCCATCCTACTCTCCCATACTCAGTTTTCCCATCCCTCTCCCTCACCCTCAGTTCTCTCCCTCACTCTCGGTCTCCCACACTCGGTTTTTCTCTCTCCCTTCTCCATCCTTTCTTTTCTCCTCACTCTTAGTTTCTCCTCTCTCACCCTCGGTTTCCACCTCCCCTAC
>NC_057717.1:90601004-90689150 GCF_004010195.1 Chiloscyllium plagiosum | reverse complement strand
CTCCCCCAACTGTCAAATCCCCCTCCATTACCCTCGGTTTCCCCCCCCCCTCTGTTTCTCCCCTCCCTCGGTTTTTCCTTCCCTCAGTTTCACCCTCTCACCTTGGACAGGTTTTAAGAGAGAAGGAGGAGTGTGGCCATAGTAGGTGAGGATGAGAATTTTGAAAGTAGGGGTCAGGCTGCCCGTCAGGTCAGAGACCACAGCAGCTCAGGACATGGGCAGCAGAGTATTGGCTGAGCCTGAGAGACCAGCTTAGAGGGTATGGAATAATTGGGCATGGCAATGGGAGACTTGGTATGGAGAAACAGGTGAGCTGATGCCAGACATAGCTCACCAGTTGATGTAGGCAGCAGAGATAAGGTGGCAAGCACACCTTGTCAAATAGGATGGCAAAGTTAAAAGGTGCTTAGTTGACCCTCGGAGAGTGGCACGGGAGAGAGGTGGAGTTACTGGCTGGTTAATGGAGATTTTACATTGATTAGCATAAATGCCTAAGAGTGCCATGGACCCAGGTTCGATTCCACCCTTAGGTGACAGTCTGTGTGGATTTTGCATGTTCTCCCTGTGTCTGCATGGGTTTCCTTCGGGTGCTCCAGTTTCCTCCCACAGCCTAAATATGTGCAGGTCAGGTGGATTGGCCGTGCTAAATTGCCCTGGGATGTGCAGGCTAAATGGGTTAGCCATGGGAAGTATAGGGTTATGGGGATAGTGAAGGGGCTGAGTCTGGGTGGGATGCTCTTCAGAGATCGGTGTAAAATCAATGGACTGAATGGCCTCTTTCTAGACTGTGGGGTTCTATGATCCCTTGCAAAGTGCCTTTGCTCCTTGATCTCATTGTGTTCCCAGCATCAGACTAACAACCTGTCTGTGACTCCCAGTGTGCGGCACCCAGTCTGTAATGCCCAGTGTGTGGGACCCAGTCTGTGGGGAAAGTGAGGACTACGGATGTTAGAGTCAGAGTCGAAAAGTGTAGTGCTGAAGAAAGCACAGCAGCCCAGTCTGTGGCACCATCCAGAATGTTCAAAGTCTGCATCTAACATGTGGAGCCTAAAACAGGCCACTCTGAACCCAACCCAAGAAAACAAGGGGCATGGTTGAGGTGACAGTAGTATGTGTTAGACCAGAAACGTTGACACGGTTTCTCCCCCCACAGATACTGCCAAAGGAGGCTTTTCTGATTGCCTGCATCCATAGTATTTTGCTTCCGTAACAATTGAGTGGAAACAATATTTCAGTGAGCAAGTATTTAATTTATGGAACAGGCCCCCTAGGGAGATAATGGAAGCTAATAGTATTGATTCATTAAATGTAAATTAGATACATTTCTCTCAGAAATTATCATTTTAGGATAAAGTCAATGAGTAATTTTAGATGTGACATGTGATGTGTGAACATGCTCTGGAGGAACAGTGACTTTGAAACTATTTTTCCCAAAACGCTACCTTAGCGAGATTCTGCTCAGCGTATGCCTGGATCTCTTGTGAACTCATTAACAAAAACTGATTTTTCTGATTAGTCTTGGTATCATGTGACTACCAAAATAGCGAAACAGATTACATATATCTTAGTCTTTTTTTTAACCCTGACCATTATGGGCACCAGCGAAAAGATACATTGTGGCAACTCCTTTTAAGTTCCTTAGACAGCACTTTCAAAATCCATGATCTCTACCATGTAGAAGGACAAGGGCAGAAAATGTATGGGAAGACGACTCTCTGCAAGTTCCCTTCCAAGCTACTCACCATCCTGACTTCGAAATATATTGTTGTTCCCTCACTGTTGCTGGGTCAAAATCCTGGGTTCTTCCTTCTTAACAGTATGTGTGTGTACTTCATTTGTTCCTTATTCTTCCATGGGATGTGGGTATTGTTGGCAAGGCCTGCATTTATTGAATGTTCCTATCTGCCCCTTGAACCAAGTGGCATGGTGGCTATTTCAGAGGACAATGAAGAATCAACCACATTGATGTCTATCAGTACTTGGGCATCAGCAGCTCAAGATGGTGGCTTGGTGGTTAGCACTGCTGCCTCACAGGTCCCGGGATCCCGGTTCAATTCCACCCTTGGGCAGCAGTCTGTGTGGTTTCCTCTGGGTGCTCCGGTTTCCTCCCACGGTCCAGAGATGGGCAGGTTAGATGAATTGGCGGTGCTAAGTTGCTCATAGTGTCCAGAGATGTTCAGGCTATGTGGATTAGCCATGGTAATACCCCATACAGGTTTATGGGGAGGGAGGAGCTGGAATGCTCTTTAGAGTGTCAGTGCAGACTTGATGTACTAAATAGTCTCTTCCTGCACCGTCGGAATTCTAAGGCACCTTCTGAAGAGCAATTAGGGATGGGTAATAAATGTTGGCCCTGCCAGTGACACCCACATCCTGTGAATGACTGAAGATCCAAATCAGCAGATTTTGAAAAGATATTAGGAAACCAGATGGATTTTTATGACAATTGCTGATAATTTCATGGTCATCGCCAATAAAACAAGTGTTGTAATTACAGGCTTATTAATTGAATTGAAATTCCACCAGCTGCATTCCCTACCAGCTGTAGGATTTAAACCTGGATCCCCGGCCTGAGTGTCTGTTTTCCTCATCCAGTGGTGCTAGAACTCACTGCCTTCCGATGCTAACTGAATGCTAATGTTTGGAATATGGCATCTGGAAGATAGGCAAAAGAGAGCATATCATCTTCAGAGTGTGGATAAAGTGTTGGAAAGGTTTATAAGAGATAGGGTTTATAATCATCGAGAGAGGAATAAAGCTGTTTAGGGGTAGTCAATACAGTTTTGTGCAGGGTAGGGCGTGCCTCACAAATTTTACTGAGTTCTTTGAGATGGTGACTAAACAGATGGATGAAAGTAAAGCTGTTGGTGTGGTGTATATGGATTTCAGTAAAGTGTTTGATAAAGTTCCCCACGGTAGGTTATTGCACAAAATACGGAGGCATAGGGATTGAGGGTGATTTAGCAGTTTGGATCAGAAATTGGCTAGTCGTCAGGAGACAGAGGATGGAGGTTGATGGGAAATGGCCATCCTGAAGTTCCGTTACTAGTGGTGAACCGCAAGGATCTGCTTTAGGGCCATTGCTGTTTGGCATTTTTTTTAAATGCCCAAGACAAGGGCATAGAAGGATGGGTTAGTAAATTTGTGGATGACCCTAACATCGGTGGAGTTGTGGATAGTGATGAAGGATGTTGCAGGTTACAGAGGGACATAGATAAGCTGCAGAGCTGGGCTGAGGTGGTAAATGGAGTTTAATGCAGAAAGGTGTGAGGTTATTCACTTTGGAAGGAGCAACAGGAATGCAGAGTACTGGGCTAATGGTAAGATTCTTGGTAGTGTAGATGAGCAGAGAGATCTCGATGTCCATGCACATAGATCCCTGAAAGTTGCCACCCAGGTTGATAGGGTTGGTAAGAAGGCATTTGGTGTGTTACCTTTTATTGGTAGAGGGATTGAGTTTGGGAGCCACGAGATCATGCTACAGCTGTACAAAACTCTGGTGCAGCAGCACTTGGGGTATTGCATAGAGTTCTGGTCACCGTATTATAGAAAGAATGTGGAAGCTTTGGAAAGGGTTCAGAGATTTACTAGGATGTTGCCTAGTATGGAGGAAAGGTCTAGTCAGAAAAGGATGAAGGACTTGAGGCTGTTTTCATTTGAAAGAAGAAGGTTGAGAAGTGACTTAGATTAGATTCCCTACAGTGTTGAAACAGGCCCTACCAACCCTCCAAAGAGTAACCCACCCAGACCCATTTCCCTCTAACACTATAGGCAATTCAGCATGGACAATTCACCTGATTTTTGGACCGTGGGAGGAAACCCACACAGACACAGAGAGAATGTGCAAACTCCACACAGTCGCCCGAGGCTGGGAGCGAACTTGGCACCCTGGCTCTGTGAGACAGCAGTACTAGCCACTCAGCCACCGTGCTTAATTGAGACAAGCAAGGTAATCAGAAGGTTAGATAGGGTGGACAGTGAGAGCCTTTCTCCTCAGATGGCAGTGGCTAGCATGAGGGGACATAGTTCTAAATTGAGGGGTGATAGATATAGGACAGATGTCAGAGGTAGCTTCTTTATTCAGAGAGTAGTAGGGACGTGGAATGCCCTGCCTGCAACAGGAGTAGACTCACCAACTTTACGAGCATTTAAATAGTAATTGGATAAAATATGGATGAAAATAGTGTAGGTTAGAAGGGCTTCAGGTTGGCTTCAGGACAGCTCCACATCAAGGCTGAAGGGCCTGGACTGCACTGTAATATTCTGTGTGTTACTGCAAAACAGAGTGGTAAGAGGCTTTATTTTATTCAATCATCAGATGTGAATGTCACTGATCAGGCCTCTCCTTGTCTTTCTCCAGGTCGTGACATGATTAAACACATTAACGTCTTCCAGCAAAACCAACAATTTCTGGAGAAACTCAGCAGGTCTGGCAGCATCTGTAGAAAGAAAGCAGAATTAATGTTTTGGGTCCGGTAACCCTTCTTCATAAGCGTTGTTTGTTTTATTTTGATATCCTCCATGGTTCCACTTTCCCGGTTATAACCACTATATTGCCACCATGCACTCTGACCTATAGTGCCTCCACCCAAGTGTATATACATAGACCCCTCCTTTTTCTTTTCTTTTTCTTTTTTACTCCTTCCTGTCATCGCAGGGAGACTGGAGCGGGGACTCCTGGCTTTGGAGTCCTGGCTAAACTATCTGCTGCCCCTTAGTTGCATGGCTGTACTTTAATTTGCATTTTGATGACACCCAGATCTAATTCGCTACTACCTCCTGGCTGTAGCTAAATTGCCAGACAGCTTGAAGCCTGTTGCGAGTGAAACAGAGATACCCTCTGAATAAATATGGGCAAGAGTGAAACCATTGTCTTAATGTCTTCACTCCCCTCCCATCACCACCTCAAACTGTGTTCCCTAGCAACTGACATTGTCCCTCTCCCGGACAACAATATGTGGCAGAGTAAGTGTTTCATCACCTTGATATCATTTTTAACCTAGGGATGAACTTTATTGCCAATAAAACAGGCTTTGTAATTCCAGATTGTCCACGACATCACCAAAACCACCTCCCCAGTTCAGCACCTTCCACTGCTTAAACTTTCATCAGTGCCTTCCCTATCACCTAGACTCAACCAAACACCCCATTGATAAAATACATAACCTTGGCCAGTCCTGAGTGCACCCAACCTTGACTGCCCAGATGCTGAAAATGTGTTGCTGGAAAAGCGCAGCAGGTCAGGCAGCATCCAAGGAGCAGGAGAATTGACGTTTCGGGCATGAGCCCTTCTTCAGGAATGAGGAAAGTGTGTCCAGCAGGCTAAGATAAAAGGTAGGGAGGAGGGACTGGGGGAGGAGCGTTGGAAATGCGATAGGTGGAAGGACGTCAAGGTGAGGGTGATAGGCCGGAGTGGGGGTGGGGGTGGGGGCGGAGAGGTCAGTAAGAAGATTACAGGTTAGGAAGGCGGTGCCGAGTTCGAGGGATTTGACTGAGACAAGGTGGAGGGAGGGGAAATAAGGAGACTGGAGAAATCTGAGTTCATCCCTTGTGGTTGGAGGTGTCCAGCTCACGGACACATCCTCCTACTGCCCCCTTGACCATGACCCCACCTCCCACCACCAAACCATCATCTCCCAGGCCATCCATAACCTCATCACCTCAGGGGATCTCCAATCCACCGCCTCATAGTCCCACAACCCCGCACTGCCCGTTTCTATCTCCTGCCCAAAATCCACAAAGTTCATCCCTTGTGGTTGGAGGGGTCCTAGGCGGAAGATGGGGCGCTCTTCCTCCAACCGTCGTGTTGCTATGGTCTGGTGATGGAGGAGTCCATATTGATGCTGGCCTCTTTCAGTCATAAATGAATGAATGAGTGATTTATTGCCTCATTTCTCGAGGGGGATACAGTGAAACATGTTCTGTTGCCACAATCTGGCGCCCTTTTGAGGTACAAAGGATAAAAAGAAAATACTTAAATACAGTTCACATTCGTCGGCAAGGGTCCAAACACGGCTCCGGGACGCATGTAAGTCCCCTGCGCCAGGCTGACCTAGCCAGCAGCTCCCCATTCGGGCACCGACGCCACCTTTGCCAAGCTCTCCATGCTCCGGGCCTATTGCAGTCAAGAGTTCCTGTTCCCCCACAACTGCGGCCTACACCTTGCTGTCATTCTAGGAGTCCATGCATCGGGTCTTCAAAGCCAGGAGTCCCCCCTCCAGTCTCCCTGCGATGACAGGAAGGTGTAAAAAAGAAAAAGGAAAGTGATGTAAAGGTGGGGGAGGAAAGAGAGAGAAAGATTGAGAGAATGCATCTGGCTTGGAGTGGACAGGATCAGCAGCCTGAACACCACCGACCGTGCCTGTGCTGCCATCTTGAATCATCACCCCTGTGCTTGCTAACCTATATTGCCTTCTGGTCCATCATTGTCTCAATTCTGAAATTCTCATTCTTATTTTCAACTGCTCTCCCATGGTTTCACCCCTTCCTATCTCTGACATATCATCTATCCCAAAAGCCATCTTCATACTCCTTGCAGTTCAGAATTCCAGAGCATATCCAATTGGAGTCCATGTTAGACCTTTGAGTCCCTTTAAGACCGATTTTTCTTTCAAATATATCCAACATAACATGAGGCCTCACATAATGGTTTCTCCAGCTGTTGCTTCCCTTTCCCGGACATAAACAATTTTTTTAATACAATGGCAAAAGGTGAATTCAAATTAATGCTTACGTTCCTGCTAAGTCACTGATGTCTGGCGCTCCAAGTTGTTTAGGAACTTACAATGGAGGCGGACAAGGGGGTAACAGTTATTCTCTCCGATGCAGAAGGGTAAGGGATTCAGAGATGTGGTTGGCACATCACAGATTGCCAGCACCAGCAAGTGCTCAGAGAAAGAGGACAATCCTTGCAAGGGTTACGGTTAGGGAACTGTCTTCTTCAGATGGAATAGAAGAGACGCTTTCCAGGGAAGAGTTTCCTAGCATTTCTGTTGGAGAGCAAGAAACTGCCTTCACGCATATAGTAAGAATCTTGGCACCCTGTGCCAACTACCTGTTAATCCTTTAGTTTCAGTGAGCTATCCTGAATTGTTGCAGATTGTGTACTTATTGTTTAATTAATTAACGTACCATATCTAAATTGCTGTGGCTTAACAAATTTAATAATCTATCTGAAAATTTCTTTAAAATGGTCGATGACCTTTTGCTTTAAGCTAATGTTTTCACAAACCCCTAAAATCTAACAGACCGGCTTTCAGCCTTAAACCTAAAAAATACACTTCCTAAACAACTAAAGATAGGGATTGCTGGAAAAGCTCAGCTGGTGTAGCAGCACCTGTGAAAAGATATCAGAGTTAACATTTCGGGTCAAGTGACCCTCCCTTAGAATCTCAGTGCCTCTATTTTGTCCTTATAAGACACACCTTACAATCTATGTACTTGACCGGGCATCTGCCCTGATGTGTCCTTATGTGGTCAAATGTTATTCCTGTAAAGTGCTTTGGGATTGCTCACTGCAGTAACGGTGCTACATCAATGCAGGCTGTTGTTGGTCAGAGCACAAATGTCAGACATAGGTTGGGCTGAATGGCCCATTTTTGTGCTGTAAATCCTATCTAATTTTATCAAATTCTGTACAAAAGGTTCAGGAGACCAGTTATTTCAAAATCTATGGGAGGCAGATAAATATCTGTTGAGAGAAAATTTCTATTTTTGGCACAGTCGAACAACACAGTATAAAAATCTATGAATACAAGACTTTCAGGACACACAGGATTTTCAGATTCTACACAACGTTCTGTCACACAATGCTCTGAAACAGTACCTATTGGGAATATTGAAATTCACAAACATACGCACAGCCATGGCTTAAGTTGATATTCCACTGATAGAATTGCACCAAGTGTATTTGCAATGGTTGCTCTTTCTTTATTTTTACAGCATCTTGTATTTACGCATGTGTGTTTGCATCAAACAGATGACATTTTTATTATTGGCTTTTCTTCCAGCTCAGTAAAAAGTCAGTATCGGTGAAATTTAAAATTGGATGAGTAGCCATTGGTCTGCAAGATGTTCCCAATTGCAGGTCCACCACATTCAAGCCACAGAGACAGAAATAGTAAACAGTGAAAGGTCATCGGCCTGAAACCTTAGACCTGCTTCCCCCTCTGTGGTTGCTGCTTGACCTGGTGGGTGTTTCCAGTGTTCTCACTCCAAACAAATGCTGGCTCTCACACTGCATGGTTTGTGTCTAGACAGGGGAGAGAGTCACTGCAGCTGCCAACAGACAGGTTTTGTTACACCCTGATCTGATCAGGCTGGTATTCCAGAGAGGGAGAGACAGCAATCCAGGCACTCTTGTATTGTATAAACTGCAGTCTGACAAAGAGAAGGCTTGTTGCATAAGAAATTAGGTGGATTTTGTTCAATCAAGGAAATTTGGCATGGCTAGCATTTATTGCCCATCCCTATGTGGGATATAGGTAAAGTAGCGTTACTTCTGCAATCATAATTACTTTTATGCAAGGTAAATGAACTCACACCAGAGTATAATTGTTTCAGCCAAGAGCTGAGTCAACAAGAATGAAAACTATGTGAAGGAAATATATAATTGTTTTTATATTAGCTAAAATGTGCATACAAGAATGAAATGTGCCTGCAAACAATGGTAGATGTTACAGACAAATAGATAAGGTGCTGTGAGGGGAGGGGGTTAAGCTAGATATGCCTGTACAAACGGTAGTTATAAGCATCTATTTCCAGCTTCTGTAAAAACAAGAACAAACCACAATCAAGAAGCCATGAGGTCATAAGGTCATAACAAGTAAGGGAAACAGATGGTAGTGAAGGAGGATATACCTAACAATGGACCACAGCAGGATGTGGTCAAATGGCCTTGTGAGGCCAGAAATAAGCATTTTGTCACAGACAAGGCCGGATAAGGCAAGAGATAAACAGGAGTAATGGGCGCCGGTCTTAGAGAGGTGGGAGATGTAAACAGGGGAGGAGCAATAGGAGGAAAGAATAGGAACGAATTACATAAATACCATGTACTAGTTGAATTCAGTGTGCGTGCGTGACTGCCTTTGTACACAGTAGACACAACACCCCTCTTGCAAGAGCAAAATAAATGACACTACAGATTCAGATCTTGTCTCGGACTGAAATTATTGAAGTGAGTGAGCTTCGTTTCTCACACCTATTTGCCCTTTCAGAATGGTAGAGTGCCCACAGTGTGGAAGCAAGCCTTTAGGCTCATCGAATCCACACCAACCCTCTGAAAAGCATGCTACCCAAACCCACCACACCACCTCACCCCACCCCACCCCACCTTATCCTTGCATTTCCCATAGCTAACCTACCTAGCCTGCACATCTCTCTGGCCATTATGGGTAATTTAGCATGGCCAATCCACCTAACTTGCACATCTTTGGACTGTGGGAGGAAACTGGAGCACACAGACATAGGAAGAACATGCAAGCTCCACATAGTGGCCCCATTTTGGATTTTGACCCAGCAACACAGAGGTAACAATAATCTATTTCCAAGTCAGGGTGGTGAGTGGTTTGGTAGGGAACTCATCAGCAGTGGTGTTCCCATCTATTTGCTACCCCTGTCCTTCTAGACGGTAGAGCTTACCAGTTTGGAAGGTGTTGTATAAGGAGTCTTGTGTGAGTTGCTGCAGTGACTCTTGTAGATCATAGAATCATAGAAACCCAACAATGGAAAAGCAGTCCGTCAGTCCACACTGATCCTCTGAAGAGCATCCCACCCAGATCTAACCCCCATCCCCACCCCATCATCCTGCATTTCCAATGACTAATTCCCCCTAGCCTGCACATCCCTAGACACTATGGGTAATTTATGTGGTCAATCCACATAACCTGTACATCTTTAGTAGATGGTACACAATGCTGCCACTGGGCATTGTCAGTATCAGCATTGAATGACGAAGGTAATGGATGGGGTGCTAAACATGTAGGCTACTTTGACCTGGGTGGTGTCAAGGTCTGTGTCCAGTTTAGCTCAGTTGCTAGCATTCCCACATCCAAAGATTGTAGCTCAAGTCCCATTTCAGGACTTGACATGAGAAACATCTGTGTTGGCAGCATGAGGAAGTGCTGTACTGTCAGAGGAGCTGCTAAATAAAGGCTCCACCTCAAGCACATGTAAAATTAAAGTCCCATCCCACAGTTCTGAAGAAACAAAATTGCCCCCGGTGTTCAAGTTGATATCTATCCCTCAACCAACATCACGCAAACAGATTATCTGGTCATAATCACTTGCCTGAGAATGGGAGCTTGCTGTGCACAAATTAATTTTTGTTTTCCCTTTGATGAAAGCATTACAAAAGCTCTTTGGGAAGGAGATTGTGAAAGTGTCTTGCAAATGTTAGTTCCTTTCTTTCGATTTCTGTGAATGGAGACATGGAAAGAAAGTACTGAGATGGAAAAAGAGAAGTTAGGGGAATGGGTCAGCTAAGCACAATAAGCCAAGCCAAGCTGCTGCCATGTTGTTCGACGACTGCAAGTTAATCCCCAATCACGGTTTGTCAAAGCTGGAGATGGATTCGGATTAATTATCTGGGAAACTTCCTTGAATCAGTGGGCTAATCTTATAAAGCTTCAGTGCCAGAACAGAACAAGGTTTAGCTTCGCAATTATATCAGTCTCAGAGAATACAACATGCTGAAAGAAATGGAAAATGTATTTCAATTTACTGATTTTCTTTTGGCTTTTAAACACTGACAGGCTCAACAAAATTACTGACACATTAAAATGTTCATCTCAATGCCATTTATGAATTTACATAAAGGACAGGCTATTCAGCCGACTTGTGGCGCTCAAGGTGAGCTTCCTCCCACACTCACCCTATCTGCCCTTCCGCAACTACTCCCTTTGGTGATGAATCCCATAGCTCAGCATACACTGGGTAAATAAATTTCTCATGAATCTGCTCTTCTTGTAATTCTGTACAATTTCAGAGCAGGGTTTGAGATGTGCATTTGAATGTGTCAATAATCTTGTGAACCAGGCAGTGTTTAAAGTCAAAAGAAAAATCAGTACAGTGAAACACATTAGTATTTCCATTTCTTATATTATATTGTACTTTCTGAGATTGATATAATTGCAGGATAAACCTTGTTATGTTTTGCCACTTGAGATTTATACCACTGACTCAAGGACGTTTTCCAGATAATTACCTTGAAGCCATCTTCAGCTCTTGCCAGGATTATCGTTTATCCGTCTTTTTTCCTACCCCTATTTCCAATGTTGGGCCATTGATGTCCATTGGATTAGCCCACATCTGGAGAAAGTGCTGCAGTGGTTTGCTCTCGCCCTCTGGAGGACGGTTGAATAGGAGACCAAGATGAGGTGTAACTGTGGTTGATGGAAAATATTCATCCTGGAGGTCAGTTACTAGTGGTGTACCGCAAGGATCTGTTTTTTGTCATTTTTATAAATGACCTAGATGAGGGCGCAGAAGGATGGGTTAGTAAATTTGTGAATGACACTAAGGTCAGTGGAGTTGTGGATAGTGCAGAAGGATGTTGCAGGTTACAGAGGGGCATAGATAAACTGCAGAGCTAGGCTGAGAGGTGGCAAATAGAGTTTAATGCAGAAAAGTGTGAGGTGATTTACTTTGGAAGGAGCAACAGGATTGAAGAGTACTGGGCTAATGGTAAGATTCTTGGTAGTGTCGATGAGCAGAGATAGCTCGGTGTCCATGTACATAGATCCTGAATGTTGCCACTCAGATTGATAGGGTTGTTAAGAAGGCATATGGTGTGTTAGCTTTTGAGTTTGAGCCACAAGGTCATGCTGCAGCTGAAGAAAACTCTGGTGTAGCAACATACAGTTTTGGTCTCCGCATTGTAGGAAGGATGTGAAAACTTTGGAAAGTGTTCAGAGGAAATTTACTAGGATGTTGCCTGGTATGGAGGGCAGGTCTTACGAGGAAAGGTTGAGGGAGTTGAGGCTGCTTTCGTTCGAGAGAAGAAGGTTGAGAGGTGACTTAATTGAGCTATGCAAGTTAGACAGGGTGGACAGTGAGAGCCATTTTCCTTGGATGGTGATGGGTAGCACGAGGGGACATAGCTTTAAATTGAGGAGTGATAGATATAGGACAGACGTCAGAGGTAGTTTCTTTACTCAGAGAGTAGTAGGGGCATGAAACGCACTGCCTGCAGCAGTAGTAGACTCGTCAGCTTTAAAGGCATTTAAATGGTCATTGGACAAACATATGGATGAAAGTGTCAGATAGATAGGCTTCAGGTTGGTTCCAAAGGTCCGCGCAACATTGAGGGCCAAAGGGCCTGTACTGCGCTGTAATGTTCTATGTTCTAGACTCAAACCCCCATGGCCAACAAGCCTGGTACAGGACTTGAAAGTCTGGCCCAGAGACAGAGATGCTACCTATGCTGCTGCCAAATTTCTTACTAGATTTCCTGCTGCTGACCATTTTATATTTCTGGCTGTCGTTTCCATCACCCATAGAAAGATCCTCTCTACATCTGCGCTCCTGTGAGTTGACATCCTTTAACTCCAGCTTGCCCTGCAGGTGATTCACCAACTCTACACTTGCCTCCATTGTATGTACAGTGCATATTCAATTATAAAATCATAAGAAATTGGAACAGGGATAGGCGGTTCTGCCTCTTGAACCTGCCCTGCCATTCAATAGAATCAAGACTGATCTGGCATGCCTCGTTTGCCCTTTCCCCACAACCCTTGATTCCCCAACTAATCAAGAATCTCTCTATCCCAGCCTTAAATATACACAAGCACACTCCCCACATCTCTCTCTATGGCAAGGCATTCCAAAGTCTCACAAACCCCAGAGAGAAGAAATTCCTTCTCATCTCAGTGTTGTATTGGAGCCCCTTTACTCTGAGACTATGCCTTCTGGTCCTAGACGGCATGGTGGCACAGTGGTTAGCACTGCTGCCTCACAGCGCCAGAGACCCGGGTTCAATTCCCGCCTCAGGCGACTGACTGTGTGGAGTTTGCATGTTTTCCCCGTGTCTGTGTGGGTTTCCTCTGGGTGCTCCGGTTTCCTCCCACAGTCCAAAGATGTGCAGGTCAGGTGAATTGGCCATGCTAAAATGCCCGCAGTGTTAGGTAAGGGGTAAATGTAGGGGTATGGGTGGGTTGCGCATCGGCGGGTCGGTGTGGACTTGTTGGGCCGAAGGTCCTGTTTCCACACTGTAATGTAATCTATGTAGACTCTCCCATGAGGGGAAAACATCCTCTCAGCCCTTACCCTGACCAGCCTCTTAAAGACCTACCAGTTTCAATAAGATCACCTGTCATTCTTCCAAATTCCAGTGAGTAGAGTCTCAACCTGTTCATCCTTTGCCTATAAGACAATCCCTCCATAGCAGGGATCATCGTAGTGAACTTTTTCTGAACTGCCCCCAATGATTTTGATGTTGCGGGCCAACAATCATTTGTGGGCCAACAATCAGGCTTTCTGTAGACAAGAACCTTTTCTCCTGATGCTTTCTAATTCTGGCTGCAGCGTGTTCACTCCACAGTCATATATAGAAATGTCTAGAAGTAAAGAGGTCTCTTGAGTGTCTGCTTTAAAACTATTTTTCATTAATTTAAATGGGTGCTCACTAATCTTCTCCTGGTCTAATTTGAATTGATAAACCAGATTCTGTTGCATATCGCATTAATATTTTATCTATCAGCTTCTTCAATCTCTAGGCTTTCTGGGATTGGGAATTGACTTTATCCCGTATTTGTCCCCACACTTGAGTTGTATGATGACCTGGACCATCATGAGGCTAAAATAGAAAATGCAGTGAAGAGGGAAGCAGAGTTAATGTTTTGAGTCCGATATGGCTTCTGGAACATGAAGCCAAACCGATCCTTGCCACAGCACTGTCAAACCCTAGCGCAACTTTGACACACCTGAGGCAAGGCAGGAGTGTAATATCTTTGTCTTTGCTGGCAAGGCCAAGATTTGCTACTTACCCCTAATTGCCCTTGAACTGACTGGCTTGCTCAGTCATTTCAGAGGGCAGTTAAGTCAACCCCATTGCTGTGAGTCAGGAGTTACTTGTAACAAAAGTCAGTTACCTTCCAAAAAGGGCATTGGGGGCCAGATAGTTTTTTTTAAAAGAAGTGACAATGGTTGTCATGGTCACCGTTACTGAAACTAGTTTTCAAATCCAAGATTTTTTTACTCGAGTTTAAACTCTACCGATGTTGGTGAGATTTGAATCCCTGCCATGACTGAACCTTTGGTTCTTCAGTAAATGACATCATCACAACAACAATGATGCTCCAGCCATTACTAAAGAATATTTAAGAGAGTTGCCTCAGCCCTGAGCTCTGGGATTACTCTCCCTAAACATTACAGTTTCTCTTCTTCTCTCCCCTCTACCTTAAAATGACCCAGACACCTGCAACTTTAACCAAGCACCTGGCCTATAAACTTCTTCTGTATTTTGATGTCAAATTTTGTTTAATTGCTCTCTTTTGAAGCGCCTTGTGATTTTCATTCCTGTTTTAAGGTATTACATAACATTATAAGAGAAAGGACTTGAATTAGGCCATTCAGCCCATGGAGTCTGCTCCACCATATGATGTGTTTCTCAACTCCATTCTCCTGCCTTCACACCATAACTCACCAACTTTATGGGCGTTAAAATGGTAATTGGATAAATATATGGATGAAAATGGAATAGTATAGGTTAGATGGGCTTCAGATTGGTTTCGCAGGTTGGCGCAATATCGAGGGCCGAAGGGCACTTTAATGTTCTACGTTCTACAAGCTTTGATCCCCTGCTCCACTATTCAATGAGATCTTGGCTGATATGATAACCATCAACTCCATTTTCCTGTCTCTTCCTCACAACCGATTCCCTTCATAATTAAAAAGTCTGTCTAGCTCAGCCTTGAATATATTTAATGACCCAGCCTCAACAGCTCTCGATGGTGAAGAATTCAGAGATTTATTACCCTCTGAAAAAAGAAGTTTCTCCTCATCTCTGTTTAAAATGTGAAATCCCTTACCCTGAGATTATACCTTCTGGTTGCAAACTCTTCCACAAGGGTAAACAACTTTTCTGTGTCTACCCTGTATAATCCCTAAGAATAATGTATGTTTGAATAAGGTCACAATTCAATCTTCATATTTCAACAAGTAAAGGCCCAATCTACTCAACTTCTCCTCGTTAGAAAGCCTGGTACCAGACTAGTGAATGAACTCTGGATTTCCTTCAATGCCAGTCTATTTTTCCTTTGATAAGGGGTCCAAAGCTGTTTACAGTATTCCAGCTGCGGTCAGCTAGGAACTTGTATAGTTTTAGAAAAACCTCTCCACTTTCACACTTCATTCCCTTTGAAATAAAAGCCAACATTCCAATTCTCTTCCTTGTCACTTGCTGAACTTGCATGTTAACTTTTTTGTGATTTATGCATGAGGATTCCCAGATCCATATTTGTTGTAGCTTTCTATGGTCTTTCTCCATTTAAATAATATTCTACTTTTCTATTCTTCCTGCCAAAGTGCATAACCTCACATTTTCCCACATTATATTCCATCTGCCAAGTTTTTGTCCACTTGCTTAACCCATCTATATCTCTCAGTGGATTCCCCTGACATCTTTAACACTTGCCTTCCCCTCTATTTCTGTGTTATCTGCAAACTTGGCTATGGCGCATTCACTTTTCTCATCCAAATCAATAATATACATAGTAAATAATTGTGGCCCCATTATGGATTCCTGTGTCACTCCAGTGATTACAGGTTGACATCCAGAAAATGCACCTCCCTCACCCCAAATCTGTCTTCTATTCATTAGCCAACCCTGTATCCATGCTAACATATGTTCTTATCATGTTAAGTAGGCTAACATGTGCTTGTATATCAAACATCCAAATATATTACATAAAGGTAACTGCAGTCTTCTATCAAATATATTAACATAGACGTTAACCTCATTGATTGTAACACTCCCAAGAAAAGCAGACAGAGTAATGTCTTGCGAACACATTAATAATTCCCGTGTTAATATCACCAATGAGATAATGATCAGATAATCTGTTTTAGGTGTTGTTTGAGGAATAAATATTGGCTCGGATGCTGAGAAAAGCTCCCCTGCTCTTTTTTGAAGAAGCACTGGGGGATCATTTGACTCTTCTGAAAGGAGGTAGCTCCAACAGTGCAGAAATCCTTCAATCCCACTCTAGGTGTGTGCACGTATCCCGCCGTGGTGTGGGACTGGACCTTATGGATCTGAGGTGAGTTTACCACAGAGATGGTGCTGGCAAATAAAATTTACTGAGGGGGAAGAAATCTAAACAAGCCACCAAATGGCTGCTGAAGTTTGGTAGGGCCTTCGGGTGTGTTATCGACCAAGCTCCTTGGAAGTGCAGTCACAGGTAGACAGGACGATGAAGAAGGCTTTCGGCATGTTTGCTTTCATTGGTCAGTGCACTCATTATAGGAGTTGGGACCTGGACCTGAAGGATTGAATTATAAGGCGAGGCTGGATAGGCTGGGACTTTTTTCCCTGGAGTGTAGGAGACTGATAAGGGGTGACCTTATCGCGGTCTGTAAAATCATGAGAGATGTAGATAAGGTAGTTATCCAACTATTTTTCCCTATAATAGGAGGGTCTAAAACTAGAGGGTTTAAGATGAGAAGGGAGAGATACAACAGTGTCCAGAGGGCTATTATTTCACACTCAAGGTGGTGAGTGGGTGGAATGGGCTATCAGAGGTAGTGGTTGAGGTGAGAACAATTTTGTCATTAAGAAACATTTGGATAGGTGCATGGTGGGATATGGACTAAATGCAGGCAAATAGGACTAGATCAATTGTGAAAACTGGGGAGGCATGGACAAGTTGACTTTAATTAAAAGAAAAATAAATCTAGAATTAAGAATCTACCATGAATCCATTACTGGTCATCAGTAAAAACCATCTGATTCACAAAATACCCTTTAGGCAATTAAATGTGTTATCTTTACCAGGTCTGGCCTACATGTGATTCCAGATCCACACCAATGTGTTTGACTGCCCTTTGAAATGGCTTAGTAAGCCACTCAGTACAAGGACAGCTAGGGTTGGGTAATAAATGTCTCATTCCTGATGAAAGACTTATGCCCGAAACATCGATTCTCCTGCTCCTCGACCTACTGTGCTTTTCCAGCACCACACTCTCGACTCTGATCTCCAGCATCTGCAGTCCTCATTTTTCTCCTAGTAAATTCTGGCCAGCCAGCGATGTTCACAAGTGGAAAAAAAATCTATTGATGGTACTGCTACCTTTTCAGGTAATACACTGTATGTTCTTGGTACAAAGATCCTGAAAGTGCGGGCTCTTTACCAAGAGAGTGCAGTGACACAGAAAGGGGTAGTTATCACATTCAAAAGCATGCAATAGGGTGGCATGGTAGCACAATGGTTAGCACTGCTGCCTCACAGTACCAAGGACCCAGGTTCAATTCCAGCTTTGAGTGATTGTCTATTTGGAGTCTGTATATTCTCCTTGTGTCTATGTGGATTTCTTCCCACCATCCAAAGATGTGCATGTTCGATGGATTGGCCATGCTAAGTTGCCCTGTAATATTCAGGGATGTGCACATTAGGCGGATTAGCCATAGAAATTGTGGGGTTGCAGGGGTGAGATGCTTTTCAGAGGGTCAATGAGTCAAATGGCCTGCTTCCACACTGTAGGGATTCCATGAGAGAGTGAGGAGACATTGTGCATGAGGTTGAAAGGGATTGAACAGAACAGTATGAGATACTGAGTTTGATCAACATGACCCACTCTATGGAGAGAATGGTAAATTATTTAGGAGGTGGCAGAGATTGAGGTTTTGAGACAAAGAGGGTGAGGGGCACGGGGCTATATTTTTCTGCCCTGAAGATGTCACTTTGAAGATGAGGCCTTCATGAGTAGATGCACAGCAATTCCTGCTGAATCTGGCCTGGCTGTAATCCCCGTGTCCAGCCTCCACATCCTAACCATTGGGCAGCAAACCCATCTTAAGAGCCATTACAATCCCAACCCCTGGAAAAACATGTCTGAAGATGGAGAAGGGACTGGGAAGAGGAATCAATCGCACCTCTTGACTGCTACCTCCAAGGTATTGAGTAGAGTAGAGAGGGGCACAGGCACCCACACCTGGCATCTGGAACAAACAGACGGAGAATTGGACAGAGTCATTTCACATTACAGTACAGGATGAACCAAGATAATAGGCAACAAAAGCCACTCAGGAACACAGCGCCTGGTCCTAGAATAACCCTTGACAAAATGCAGGAACTGGCTACTTCCCACCTATTACTTTGCAATTAATTTACTATCTATAAAGGCCTGTGTACATTTGCCTCCATTCCATTAATATTTTGATGTATTTTCAGACAAGCCACTATGGACTAGAGTTTTGAGAAAGAACTGTCCTGATAGCTCTTGTAATATAATGTCATTCAAATGGGAAAGGTTGATTCTTTCATTGCAGCAGGTGAAGGGTGGTGGGCGAGACAATTTATTGCAATGTCCCTGAACTAGTTGCTAATGATCCTAACCCGAACCCTTTCCATGGCTAATCCACCTAACCTGCACATCCCTGGATAATATGGAGCAATTTGGCACGGCTACTCCACTTAACCTGCACATCCCTGGATATTATGGAGCAATTTAGCATTGCCAATCCACCTAACCTGCACACCCCTGGATAGTATGGAGCAATTTCCCATGGCCAATCTACCTAACCTGCACATCTTTGAATTCTGGGAGGAAACCAAAGCTCCTGTGGGAAAACCCACACAGACAAGGGGAGAATGTGCAAACTCAGCTTTGGGTGAAATGGGATCTGGTTTGGCTGCAATTGTACAAACGCTTGTTTCATTCAGGGTTAAGCCTGGTGTTTGTTCCTCTGTTGACCATTCAGCAAGGTGCTGGGAAATTACCAGGACCACGTGCAGTCGAGCCCAGCTAAAGTGGCTGGGGGGCTGGGGGCAAGGCAGGAATTCACCTTGGGCAGTCTCATGCCATTGGCAGTAACCACCTGGCAGGGGCACATTACACCCTGCCCAATGGCATCTGTAAAGTGGATTGCAGATTCATCCCACCTTTTTGTGCTCTCGTTCCAAAGTGAGTGGTACACCCATTGGAAGCACATGGGGGATAAAACAAGTGATGCCAAATGAGATAGCAGGTTGTTACCTTGCACTAATTGTCACAACCATCACACTGTAATGAATGTACTATACCTAATGTACTATACCTAATGTACTATACCTAACAGCCTGTGTGCTTCTGTCTCCATTCCATTAATATTTTGATATATTTAGGAGAAACCACAAGGGACTGGAGTTAAGAGAAAGGACCGTCCTGTTAGCTCTAGTGTAAATGCACTGTGAATTGTAACACAAGGCCATTCAAATTGGGAATGTATGGTTCCTTCACTGAATCTACACTCTCCCTGTGTCTGCGTGGGTTTCCTTTGGGTGCTCCGGTTTCCTCCCACAATCCAAAGATGTGCAGGTCAGGTGAATTGGTCATGCTAAATTACCCACAGTGTTGGGTGCATTAGTCAGGGGTAGATATTGGATAGGGGAATGAGTCTGGTGTGGACTTGTTGGGCCAAATGGCCTGTTTCCATACTGTAGGGAATCTAATCTATAAATCTGCTATTTCCAGAGCCATCCCAAAAGTCAAAGGTTTTAAAATATAAGCAGAATTTCCCAATTTACCTGACTTTCAAACCCAAGTTGGCATAAAGCATATATTAGGACTCTGAACTTAACAAGAATTTCTATTTATATCAAATAAGTAGATTCTTGTCACAGGTTATGAACCATCAGCATATACATAGCCTCTCCAGGATGCTGTATATATACAACAGCTAGGGGGAGTTGTTGTGGCCCAAAACTGAACAAAAGACATGGGTTCAAGTCTCAGGTGCCCTGGAGGTGTGTCAATACACTGTCCAAACAGATTGATTGAAAATAGAATGACAGCAGATATTGATGTTACTCCTTTCATCGAGAGTAATATCCCAAAGGAATTTGCAGAGCTGTAGTGAGACATAACTGAACACTGAGCTAAAGGAGGGGATATTGAGGGTAGCCAGAAGGTTCGGTGGAACATTTGGTGGTTCAATGAGAGGCAGCAGTGGTAGAAGAGTTTGGGTAGAACTTCCAGGGTCCTGAACCAAGACCCAGGAAGGAATAGACCTGGATTCTCCAGAAGTATTGGTGATCTTGGTGATCATATGGAAACATGCAAAAAGGTAGATACTGAAAGTCTGTTTAATCTGGTCAATATCCCTGAAAGAAGCTCTCACATGACAGAGACTCCACCAACAAGAACAATTGTTTAAGGTGTTCATTCTCCATGTTTAGCTGGTACTGTCCATAAAAATCTTAGTGGTATGCAGATACCAGTCTGCAGGCAAAACTAAAGTTGGAACAGAGTCTTGGGAGTTAGCAGAAAGGGGGAAAGGTGTAACTTAGGGCAGGAGTCAGTTGGGATTGAGTCTGGGTGAGGTATTGCAAAACTAGCAGCTTAAATGTTTTTGATTGCTTGAAATTGGATGAGTGAGACACAAAATTCTTCTGTGTCACGTCTCTCTCTCTTTTTCTCTCTTCTTACAGCATTTCCACCTGCCCCAGTCTCAGGACAATGATTTTCTATTCGGAATTGAGATGACGTGAGCCCTTGGAATTCTCTACCATGAGAGCCTAGCGTGTTTGGCCATTGGGCAGACTTAAGACTGAAATTATGATTATGGGCACTGTTAAGTGCATGGGAGGAGTGGTAATGTCACTGGGCAAGTCATTTCCAGAAGCCTAGACTTACATTTTGGGTGGGTGGGGATTAAGGAGCTAGTGGAATTTAAATGAACACATATAAAGATTGAATTAATTTTATCCTGAAACTTCAAAGAATCAAGCTGCTTCTTTGGTGAAGGAATTTTGTATCCTGACCCAAGCTGGCCTACATGTGACTCCAGGCCCATAGTAATGTGGCTGACTCTTTTACCGTCCTCTGAAATGTCGCTGGCAAACCATTCAGTTCAAGAGGATGCCCAACTAACGCAGGCCTTACCAGTAACTTCTCCTTCCCATGAAGGGGGTGAGGCAACAGCCTAGTGGTATTATCGCTCGACTGTTAATCCAGGGAAACCCAGGTAATGTTCTGGGGACCTGGGTTCTAATTCTGTCATGGTATCACTGTTACCAGGCAAAAGCGGACACTGTCATCCTTTCAGTGATGACTTGTAAACTTATCACTGCACTCATATGACTACATGTCACAATAAACCTAATTTAATTGATTATGCCTTGTGAAACTCTGCAATATCTATTCAAAAGAAGTTGCTTCTATTCTCAATTATCATTTGCAGTCATTTATTGTGCTCATCAATTAAGCTCACTTCCTTTTCAGATTGTATTCTGCCCTACATTAGACATTAGCCATTAAAACCTGAGGGCTGGGTTCAAAGTATAGATTAGATTAGATTACTTACAGTGTGGAAACAGGCCCTTCGGCCCAACAAGTCTACACCGACCCGCCGAAGCGCATCCACCCAGACCCATTCCCCTACATTTACCCCTGCACCTAACACTACAGGCAATTTAGCATGGCCAATTCACCTAACCTGCACATTTTTTGGACTGTGGGAGGAAACCGGAGCACCCGGAGGAAACCCACGCAGACACGAGGAGAATGTGCAAACTCCACACAGTCAGTCGCCTGAGGCGGGAATTGAACCCGGGTCTCTGGCGCTGTGAGGCAGCAGTGCTAACCATTGTGCCACCGTGCCGCCCACTGGACCGAAAGGATGACCGTACCAAGTCAAATGAATTTGAAAAGTTTCAATACAATCGCTTCTGAGCAGTGAACCGTTGAGTAGTCTTCTCCTAACTTGGACAGTTGGGCAACATTATTCTCAGTACAGGATGGCTGGAAGGAACATTGTACCAATATCACAAATGGGATAATAGCATACTCTTGTGAGGTTAGTGCATTGTGTAGAAGGACCTTTATCTGTATCTAACTCTGTGCTGTCCCTGTCTTGGGAATGGAAATACTGTAGAGGTAGCTTTACTCTGTTTCTAATGCTGCGCTGTCCATGACCTGGAAGTGTTTGATGGGGACAGTGTAGAGGGAACTTTATACTCAATATAAAAGGATAAAGTGTTTGATGGGAATAATACAGAATGAGCATTATTCTGGATCTAACCTCATGCCATCTGTGTTAGGAGAGTGTTTGATGGGGATGGTGTTGAGGGAGCTTTACTTAACATTTAACTCCGTGCTGTCTCTGTCCTGGGAGTGTTTGATGGATACAAATGTAGAGGAAGCTTTATATTTGGTTGAAAAGAGTAGAGGACACTTGACACCATCAATAAGTGGATGCAATTAAATGACACACTCTTCATTGGGTTGAGTACATTTGCAGATGAGGAACTGAAACATTAACTATTTTCCTTTCTCCACAGATGCTGCCAGACCTGTTGAGCTTCTTCAGCACTTTCCATTTTTATTTATTTTCTACACCCCAGGAGTAGTCAGCCTATGGTATTATCTGCCAGGGAAAGTGGGTGAAGCAGAGACATTCTCAATGCTTTCAAGAGGAGTTAAATATAGCTCTGAGGGCTAAAGGGGTTATAAGGTTATTAGAAACAAGCCCTTGAATATTTCTGTATATTTCAATGCATTCCTTGGACTAAAGGGATCACAGGGCACAGGGAGGTAGCAGGAACAAGATATTGAGTTAGATGATCAGCCATGAAGATACAAACACTTAAACTCACGTACCAACAGATTCAAGAACAGCTTCTTCCCCACTGTTATCATACTTCTGAATGGATCTTACAAATTTTAAACTTGATGTTCATTTTGTTCCTTGTGTACCTTCTGTGCAGCTGTAACATTGTGTTCCTCTCTCTGTTCTATTACCCTATTGCTCTTTGTACGGTATGACCTGCCTGCCCTGCATGCAAAGCAAAACTTTTCACTGTACGTAGGTACATCTGACAATAATAAATCAAAACTAAAAGGGGCTGAATGATCCACAAAAAGTAGAAATTGCTGGAAAAGTTCAGCAGATCTGGCAGCATCTGCAGAGAGAAATCAGAGTTAACATTTTGGGTGGAGCGACGCTGCCTCAGAACTGATGGTCAACGTCAGAAATCATACCACACCAGGTTTGTAGTCAAACAGGTTTATTTGAAATCACAAACTTTCAGGGAGCTGATCCTTCATCAAGTGAAGTCTTGAAAGATTATTTCAAATCAACCTGTTGGACTACATTGTCATGTCGTGTGCCTTCTGACTTTGTCCACCCCAGTCCAAAACTAGACCCTCCACATCAGAACTGATGGTAGCTAGGAAAATGCCAGTTTATATGCAGAAGTTATATGAGTGTAATGGCAGACTATGCAATAAAGACTTCCTCCTGCTCCATTTTTTTTCCCCATGTTTCTTTGTTTATAATTACCTGACCGGCCATTGAAAAAAAAGTGTAGAGGATTCACAATTCATCCTGCTGTCCAAGGTAACTCCATTCCCCGTTGGTTTTCCTTTGAGACGGTGTACGTTTTCTTTTTTTAATATAAAAAAAAGAGGTGAATCCAGATCGGGATTTCGATGCTCCCCAACTCGTCCGGCTTCTGTAGTAGTAGTCAGCCGCCAGATTTTCAACATACCAGGTTGTATCGAGAGAGAGAAGCTGGGTTTGTCATTGTCTGCGTCTCCACAGTACTGTGTATGCCCCTCTTAGAATGTATGTGTGACTGAGAGTGTGAGTGTGTGTTTGTGTGCGTGAATGTGTATCTGTACAAGACAAACCGTCTGGCTCCACCTCTCTCTCTCTATCCTCTCTACCTCCCTCTCTATCTCTTCCCTCCCTCCTCCCGCCATCAGTCTCTTTCACTCTCTCTCTCTCACACACACACATACACTCTCTCTTCCTACCAGCTGCAAGCAGCTGCCTGGTGTTATTCAGGGAAGACCTAACGGATTAAAATAAAGGAAGCGAAAGAGAGAGAGAGGGAAAAAATCATCACAAGGAAAAAGGGTGAAGATTTCGCATCAGCATGCAGAATGCTACACCGTCCGTGAAACAGCTACAGTGTGGTCGGATTGAAAGGCGGAAAGAGCACTGAGAGATTGTTTGCTTTTTGAAAATAAAAGACCACGCAAGGCAGAGACAAGAGGGAGAGATTGTATTTTTAAAAAAATAATAAAAAAAAGCCTCCTCCCCCATCTCCAGCTTTACATGTGAAGAAGATAGCATTCCCGGCGATTCAGCGTCCTTGGTAATGCCAGTGGGGGGAGAGGAGTCCTGGCTGCGGTGAATCTGAAGCTGTTTAACCCATCTCACCGCTGCCCCCCCCAACTCCAACCCCCACGGAGTCGGGGTTCGACGGACATTCGGCCAGGTGAGAGAATGAGAGAAAGAGCGACCAACACGGACGGACAGGTGAGTGAGGGATGGAGGGAGGNTGGTGAGGAGTGACCACCGAGGTGTGGCGAGAGTGACCACTGTATCTGGGGGAGAGTGACGAAGAGAGGGACCAGTGTGTCCGGGAAGAGGAGTGACCACTGAGATGTGGCGACAGTGACCACTATCTGTAGGGGAGAGTGACCACTGTATCTATAGTGGAGAATGACCACTGTATCTGTGGGGGAGATTGACCACTGTATGTCTGGGGGAGAGTGACCACTATGTATGGGGGAGAGTGACCACTGTATCTGTGGGGGAGATTGACCACTGTATGTATGGGGGAGAGTGACCACTATGTATGGGGGAGAGTGACCACTGTATCTGTGGGGGAGATTGACCACTATATATGGGGGAGAGTGACCACTGTATCTGAGGGGGAGAGTGACCACCGTTTCTGAGGGAGAGTGACTAAGAGAGGGATCAGCGTGTCTGGGGACAGTGTCCCACAGCAGTTGGGCGACGGAGGAGGCTACTGTGGTGGGGGCAAGAGATGCGAGGGGGCGAACCCACTTACACTGGGAGAGTGACCACTGAGAGCGACTCCCCCGGGGAATGGAGAGAGTTGTCCTGACGTGTGAGCTCTGTTCTGGGGAGGGGAGTGGTGGCGGAGAGCAGGCACCAAAGGTGTGGCCCGAATAGCCGCTGATGGGAGAATGGGCAGTGACCCCTCCCCGGGACGCGGGTTTGGGAGTGATCTGTGAGTGAACGGTGGGGTCGTTAGGAGTCACTACAGAGTGAGCAGTCCAGGCGAGGGAGAGTGACCAGACGTGGGGAGGTTGGGAAGGGACAGTCTGGGGGGGTGGCTGTTTGAGTCGTGCACCAAGACCTTTATCGGAGTGGGGAGTTACATCTATAGGGGGGGGGGGTGATAGTGAGAGTGAGCACTGATCATGAATGATTAGGAGAGGGTGGGTTAAGTTGATCATTTAAGGGCAAGTCTGTTGAAAGGGAGAATGAACAGGGAGTAAGAGAGGGAGAGTGATTGTTGTGGGGATTCTTGCACGGAATAGCTCTGCAGAGAGAGAGAGAGAGAGGAGGGAGTGGGAAAGCAAATGCACATTCCGCAATCGGTCCGCATTTTTTTTAAAAATAAAAGCCATTCCAGAATCTGTTTGCTAACAAGGAGCTACAGTCGGTTTCGTTTGGTTCCCCATTATCTCCCCTGACCCAGCCGGGTGGTCGCGGGTTTGACTGAACCCCCGGGGGTGAGGAGGGTCTGCAGAGCCACAGGCAGCTTGAGGTGGGGGGGGGGGGGGAGACGGGCCGGGGGTGCTGAGAGAGAAAGCAATTCGGTGTAAGACACCTCGAGTTGGCCGGAGAAATGCAGCTCTTCCTTCACCTGAGTCATTTCCTTTCTCTTCACGATCAGGGAAATAGAGAGAGAGAGAGAGAGCGGGGGGAACATTTCTTTGCGTTTTCATATTGGCTGCGGAATTAAAACCCAGCTCACATCTCTGTCAACACTGCCCGGTAAATGTGAGACTGGAGCACTTGTACTTATAGTGTACTCAGAATGTGGATCTTGTCTGTCAATGGGAGGGAGGTGTTGAGCTGAGTGCTGGTTTGGTTCACCCCCCAAACCCCTTTTATCACCCCCCCCCCCCCCCACCTCTAAGTCACACTCACCCTCATCCCTCCTTTCCTCCCTATTGACTCGACAGTGGGCACACTGGATAAGATATACCATCCTGCAGCTTATCATCTCCGACACAATGGAAAGCCTCATGATGATTGGTGTTAAAACTGTGTATGTATATATATTAATCATTTAATCGGGATTGCAACCTAATTCACTTCTTGCAGCCAAGTTGACACTGCCTTTACTGTCAGAACAGCTTGATAAGTATTTATATATTTTCCGCAAAGACCTGCCTTCTAGAGGAAGACAGTCCGTAAAATTATTGATGGGTTCCCATGTAATGGAAATGATCTAATAGGCAGACACACACATACACTGTCTCTCTCTCTCTCTCACACATGCACACTCTCTCCTACTGTGTGACACACATACAATACTAAACAAGTAGTCATTCACAATGGATGTGCAAGGGCTATTTAAATACTGCAACACAGTCTGTAATAGGATTGGGGCTGGAAAGCAAAATTGTACTGTACGTCTGTCCAAACTAGATGGATCCAACTGTGTTTGACCAACACTTCGGTTTGGCAAATGGGGAGCCTGATCATTTATAAGAGGTAGCTGTTGTTTACTTGCACTTGAAAGTGCCAACGTTAAAAATTTAAAAAAAGTGCCCGGCATAATTAGTCGTGTATTGTCATAAGACGTGTGAGATTTTTCCTGGAGATTTTCACTGGCTGCCATATTTTCATTCTATTCTCATCAAGTCATTTGACAGAAGTCTTGTTTCTTCATGACAATACTGTCGAGCAGTTGAACTTTGTACTGGCTGGATTCATAATTAAAGGTGTAATTGGGACTTTGGGGAAGGGGGGGGGTCAGCAATATAGCTGGAAAATAAAAAGGCATGAATAGCAATATCCAGTCCTGCGCAACGTTCTAACACAGGGTTACAATCTTCCATTTTCTGCTCCCTGTGGTGTTTGTTTAGTCTGGGCTCTTCCGAGACATCATCGCACGCACAAACTTAACATTCCCTCAGCAATCTTTCCATTTTGTCTTTCGGCTGTGAGTCCATACTTTTTTTGGTCGAGAGGAACAAAAACATTCCAGGGAAAAAGATGGAGGGGAAATGAGGATAATGTTCTTTCTCTCCCTCTCCCTCTCTCAGATCAGTCCACAAAAAATAAAGGTGACAATCAGCCACGTACAGTCTATATCGGAATTGCCAAGCCTTCCATCTCTCCAGTCCGCAGTTCCTCTGGGGTTCCCTTCACTAAAGGGAGCTCAGCCGCATCTGATACGATAGCGAACGTCTTTGCTTTCTGGGTGCCTCGCAGCAGCCTGTGTGTTTTGCTTGCGGGGAACAGCTCCACACCCTCTGCAGCTTAAGACTGTGTGGTGAGAGGACGGTGCAGCACAGTGGGAATGGGGGGTGGTGGGAGAGCAGAGGTGAGGGGCATCCCACACTTTCCCAGCCCTGCCTCAGACATTCCAATCTGTCAGGGGAAGTGGGTACCAATGCGCAGCCTGATACCATGAATGCTCCACTTCGAGGGAGCATGGGTGACAGACTCAGCAGTTTGTTCAATGCTTTCAGACTGAACGCTTGCACCCGCTCCTTTCCCCTCGCTGGTGTGGGGTGGGGGGGGGGTTGGAGGTTTGGGGGAGAAGGGTGCTAGCGTGGCAGTAGGCTTGCGACAGGACTGGTTGTGTCCGTTCCTTCATGAACGCAGAGTCAGCGCCAGCGCTGGAAACGTGCTCTGCATTGGGTCGCTTCGGGAGCAACCGGCTTCACGGAATTTGTTGGAGCGTGCTCACTTTGGCCCCTGGGTGCCCGGTCTCGGGATGTGAAGAACAAGTCCGAGGGATAATTCTTCAAATGTGATTGTTCTTGCTTTGTCGGCTGTGTTGATTTCCTCCTCGATTGTAAACAAATGTTCTGGTGTGGTTCAGTGGCTATGTTGACAGAGAGGGAGCGATGTAGGTGATGACAGACCCCAAGCATTAAATGCATTTGTTTGAGCTGCAGATGCCAACATACTCCCTTCATTGTGTTTGAGAACAGTGCAGTACTGCGTGAATTAATCTCAGGCTATTAATCGACTTGGCATGATTGGCATCAGTTCCTCTGCAGAGGGACACTTCTATTGGGTGTCACCATACTCAGAGTCAGAGTTTAAATTATGCCAACTGGTAATTGCAGCTTCCACCATGTGATCACTTCCAATGAGTGGGCATTGGGTGAGTGGAGAATCAGATTGAACAAGCTGCCCACCACACTCAGCAACTTTAATTCTATTATTTGAACGAGGGTCAGTAAGTGGCTGGTCATTTTTGAAATATATTGCCCTCTCCGCTGGGAATTGGCATTTCTGGAGCAAAAGGAATGGTTTTTGGTCGTGTCGCCATCCAGCCCAGATCTGTCCGAGACTGGCAGCCTCTCTAACAGCCTCCTCTGCTTTCCATGACGGATGCATCGATGAGCCCGTGGCCATATGGCTTTTGTGCACTGAGAAGGCAACTTGTAATGGAAGTGAGTGGTGACGTTGCAAGGTAGTGCAAGGTGCTCTGTGTTCACTGTTATCAGATTTTCTGCATTGTACCAGTTTCACGCTTCTATCTTCTCTATTCTTTTATTCTCTGTTATATTTGAGCGCTGCATTCTCGCCAATTCCCCTCCATGCTTCTCTGTCCTTGCTCCTTCTCAATTTCTCGAATGTTCTCTTTCGTCCCCCCATTTTCTGCACTGTCTCGTCTTCCTTTCTTTTTCATTTTCTGTCTCTCTCTACCCTCTGCTGTCTACATGTTACACTCCATGCTTGCTGCACTCCTCTCCTCTCTTGTGTTGCACACCTTTCACAGGTTCCACAATCCTGCCTTTCAGCAGCATCTCCTGTCTCTCTAACACCCTAGAATTTACCTTGATCTGCATTTTCCATTCTCCACTCTATATTGTCTGTGAAGTCAACAGTGAAGTGTATTTTTTTTTAGTATGATGCTTAAAATGCAAGTTAGGAGAAGTGTCACATTTAGAAGAGGCTGAACACTCCATCTGCGACAGGCTGAATGATTGCAGTTTACTTGCTGAGGATGGGACTATTAGTGCAAAGTGAAGCAAAGGGCATTCAAAATGAAAAGCGGCGATGTGTGCATTGCTATACTGTTTACATTTTGTGCATGCAAATGTACCGAATATTTCAGTGTTGGTAAGGCGGTATATACACAATGTATCCTGAAGTATCACAATACTATTTATTTTAAAGTGTTGTGCGTTGCTCAGTCTCTTGGTTCTTCTTGCAGTATCATTCCCTGTATCTCAATACGTATGTTCTATTTTGCTTCTCTTTTTGAATTTTTTCATATGTCTACCCTCTTTATGCATATGTTTTTATGTGTGTGTGTGTCTGTGTGTCTGTCTCTGCAAAGCATATAAACTGTTGATATTGCAACTCCTCTACCTTTCCCCTTCTGTGTGACTCAGTTCCTTTGTCTCTCTGTCTTTTCTCTCCATTTCCCTCTGTGCCTGAATTTTGAGCTGTTGTTTTTGCTATCCCTCTCTCTACCTTTGTGTGTGTTTCTCTCTCACTGTTGCTTTCTGTGTCTGAATACCTCTCCATCTCTTCCTGTCTCTCTATCCCTCTGCTAGGCTCTCCGCTCGTGTGTATAAGTCTCTGTTATTTTCTGTGCCCATTTTTCTCTGCCTGTCTATTCCATACTTTCCATCATGTTCTCTGTCTCTCTCGCTCTCTCTCACCCACATACACACACACGTACTAACTCTATCTCTCTGTCTCTCTCTCTCTCTCAGTCTCTATATCTGTCTGTCTCTCGATCCTTCAAATCTCCGTGTCTATCTAGCTAGCTTTGTGTTGACTCTGTCTCCTTTCCATACAATATTTTCTCCTGTCCCATTCTCTTTTTCATTGTCTCGCCATTGTGTCTGTCTATTCTGTGTTTCTCTACTTATCCATCTCCATATCTTTCTACCCCCTCTCTCTGTACATATCTTTATTGCATTCTCTGTCTCTCTATGCCACTACACACCTGTTTCTCCCAAAACCTTTGATTTCTCTCTGTCTCTGCCCGTCTCCGTGTTTTTCAGCCAGTCTCCAGCTTTCTGTTTGTCTCACAGTCTGCCCGCATCCTTCTCAATCCCTCTCACGGTCTCTCTATCCCTATCCCCCTTTCCATTCCTCTCCGTCCATTCCCACCTATCCTTGAATTTTACAATTCCTCTCTCTGCAACAACCTTCCCCATATCCACACTACCCCCCCAACCATCACTGTCTCTCCTGCCTCAGCTACGCTCAATGCTCTCCCTGTTGTTCTCTCTCTCTCTTTTCCTCAGCCCCTCTCTCTTTCTTTCATTTTTTTCTATCACTCAGCCTCCTTCTCTCTGTGCAGCTTTGCAAACATTGCTGCTTTCTAAGCCTGCAGTTCCATCTGTACAAACCTATGCTATTTTTCTCAGTACTCCCGTGCAGAGAGAGTCAGATTGTGAGTGTGATAAAGGAGCAATGTATGGAGACAGAGAGGGAGACCTCCTGTGTGTCGCAATCAGTGTGAGAAATGGAAACTGGCGATATTATGATATCGATCGAGAAGTCTTGCATAGCCTGATGATTAAATTAATTCCAACATTCCCAATGAATGCAGCTTCCAACACTTCACAGTGGTGTGCAATCTGATCATTTCAAAATGGTAGATTTCCATCATTTGCCTGCTATTCAGTTCCCAGGTATAGAATTCTGACAGCGGCTTTTCAGAACTGTAGCTTGGTCTGTTAAGGGAGGAATCAGAGCATTTAACTCCATACATTGTGGAGCACACCTTTCATTAACCCGACTCCATTAACTCTCACGGGTGTGAAATCTTTCCTGTGTCTCACCTTTCCTCAGTTATAGTACTGTCTGATGCACAAAGTGATCTTGTATTTATGGAGTGCTATCCCTCATCTCTCAGGGTGAACCTGTGTTGCAGACAAAGATTCCTCCAAACCAAAGATGTTGTGACACGTTTTGTTGATCCTGTATTTCGTGTCTTTGGTTAGGAGAGGATGGCTTATGCGACGGGTGTCCATTTTCTTCATCAAAATGAACTGCAGCATTGTTTCATTTTAATGGAGTGATGAATGTGGTAGGGGATATCTTTGGCATTTGCCCTTGTGCAGTTTGGGAGAGTCAGAGGATCATTTTCCCAAATATATTTTTATTTGCGGGATGCCGGTGTCGCTAGCAAGTTGAGTGTGAATCTTCCACTAGTTGTTGACCACAAGAAGGTGGTGGTGAGCTGCTACAGTGTGTTGTCACCATTTCTAATACCATTGAGTGAGTCACTTCTGAGGGTAAGTAACAGTAAAACCACACTACTGTGGGTCTCCAGTCATGTGCAGGACAGGTCAGGCAAGGGAGGACATCAGAAAAACGGATGGAATTTTACCCCAAAAGTCAGAATTTGTTGCCCATTTCCCTTGATCTGAGTTACTCACTGGGCCATTTCAGAAGGCTGTTAAGAGACATCCACATTGCTGTGGGTTAGGAGTCACATGGCAGATTTCCATCCCTAAAGGGCATTAGTGAATTGGTGAGGTTTTATAGAAATGATGTTTGGTGATTCTGCTGGTATATACAGGAAGGATGTTCTCAATGACCAGGGAGTCCAGAGTCATGAAACACAGCTGAAGGATATGGGATAGGCCATTTCGGGTTGAGATGTGGAGAATTTGTTTTAGCCAGAGCGTGGTGAGCCTATGAAATTCTCTATCGTAGAAAACAATTGAGGCCAAAACATTGAACATGTTCAAGAAGGAGTTAGATATAGGAATGGGGCAAAAATGGAGGCGGGGACTCTTTGCGGAATTTGCACGTTCTCCCCATATCTGTGTGGGTTTCCTCCCACAGTCCAAAGCAGTGCAGGTTAGATGGATTAGCTGTGCTGAATTGCTCATGGTGCAGGCTAGGTGGATTGACCATGGTTAATGTGGGGTTATGGGGTAGGGGTGTGGGTCTGGGTGGGATGCTCTTTAGAGGGTTGGCGTAGACTTGATGGGCTGAATGGCTTGCTTCCACACTGTAGTGATTCTGTGAGGCGTATTCATCTGACTGGTCTCAAAGTGATGCTCCAATATATTTATTTCCAAGCATGATTGGATTGTCACTGTTTATTACCTCTCTGGAGGTAACAACATCATTCCAAAATTTTCTAATTTTCACAGTACGTCATTCAAAATGGCTGGATCAGTATATCAGCTTTCATGATCCAATTGTTGGAAGACACACCCAATAGATTGAACTACATTACTTTGTTATCCCATCAATCGTCTGCACTGTTATATTTCACAAGACCCAACAAAATCGCCACATATTGTTTTGTAATGAGAAACCAGAAAATGCAGGAAAGGGATAACAATTTGGGCAGTGGGCTATGACTGAGTTAAGGCTTCAGGCCTAAATAGATGCCGCTTGTCTCCCTATCTCTGCTCCCTAATGCCATCTCTCTCTATCGAGGAAATGTAACTTTGGTTCCCATTAGATTTGTTCATCATTAAGACGGGCAACATACTGCAGTGGCTTGCTATTGGTTGGTGCAGGTTTTTATGCTTGCTTGTTCACAGGGTGAGGGTGTTGCTGGCTAGGTCATCCCTATTACCCATCGGGCTGTTGAAAGCCAACCCCATTGAGGTGGATCTGGAATCACATGGAGGTCAGGTAATAATGGCAGATTTCTTTCCCTGAAGGACACTAGTAAATAAGGTGGATTTTCCTGACAAACAGCAATGGATTTATGGTTGTCATTAGACTCTTAATTCCTTTCTTTTTTATCAAATTCAAATTCCGCCATCTAGTGGGATTCAAATCCAGCACATTACTGGGATCTTGGGATTAACAATCCAGCAATAATACCGCTCGGCCATCGCCTCCCCAATGCCTGGCGAGGAAACTCTTGGATGTACTGTAAGGGTTAATAGGTCGACGTAAACTCACATTATGAAGGCACCTTTTGTGGCCATCGAGTCCTGAAGTGAGTCTTAAACCCCTGAGCTTCTCACTTAGAGGTAGGGATGCTACCTAGTGCGCCACAAGACCTCTGCTTACACCATTGGTGAAGGTCGAAATGAATCCTGGTTACTTCTGTGACGAGAATCGAACCATGCTGGAAAAAGCAGAGCAAGTCAGACAGCATGTGTGGAGAGAAAAGCAAAACTGTCCAAGTCTCAGGGTGACGACCTTTCCTCGCGGGAAGGATCATCAATCTGAGACATTGGTAATACTTTCCTGGTGGGCTTGAGAACCTAAGGGTTGGAGCTATGTAAGGGGATCTTGAGCCGGCACTGTTCAGGAGCCAGAGCAACAGGGTTATTCTCCTCAAAGGCTCCTGCTAACTGTCCCCCTCTGAGCCTGTTACCCAGTTGAGGTTTGGGTGGGCAGGCAGACTCCCAGTTTGGAGATTGAGAAGGCACTTTGTGATGGAGCTCGGAAATAATCAGGTATTTCCGGGGGGCAGGAAGACAACAGCCTCTCTAGGTTCCAGAGGGATAATGCCTGCAATTTGGATCATTGAGGTGGAGAGGTTTCAGTAGGGGCTAGTGCTTCGGAAAATGGAGCTCCTGGAATAAAACCAAAAACGCTGAAGAAATTCAGCAGGCCCGGTAGCCTCTGTAGAGAGAGAGAAACAAGAGTTAATGTTTCATCGGGACTCTGGTAACCTCTCAGAGTGTCATAGGGAGGCAGCCATTCATGACGTGAGCAGTGTCCACCTTGAGGGGAGTCAGGGAGGGTATGGTGTGTGATAAGGGGTTGATAGTGTGCCCATTCTGGCATGGCAAATTTCTCCTGGTGCCACAAACATTATTACAATGTTGTCTCTGTGTTACTAATTTGTACCTAAGTTTTGTATCAAGGTACTTTTGTACCTAAGATGGTGCCATGTGTGGTGACATTGTACATTATTCACTGTACTCCTGTACTTGAGTACATGTGACAATAAAGCTTAGATCAAATCAAATCAAATAAATCAAATATACTCCCAACTGGGGCCTTCATTGAAACAGCAGTCTCAATGTCACACGTGGTGCAGGTCATCCAAATCTCAGTCTGCCTCAGTAAAGCTGCTCCTGACTCGAAACTGCATAATATTAGCATGGTTTACATTAAGTCTCACAGTCAGTATGTCAGTACACCTTTAAGGGGCATGTTGATGATGATGATGAACATTTAGGCCGCTGTTATAGCATGTGACCTAAAAGGTCTCAAACTCCATCTTGACTGAGGCCACTTGAAGCATGACACAGTCAAAGAAAGCTGTTTGGAGCGTAATATTCACCCAGGCATTGAATTGTTTGAGACGTATACGTATGCATCAGGCGCTATAATAACCAGCTATTGATTCTTTCAGCACTTGTTACCCACATCTCTTTCTTACAGTGCAAAAGATAACACAAGTGTTGCCACATCAGCTAAAAGTTTCCTGCTGGAAGCAAAATGGACAGACATGCTGATATAGTCCCCTCTTATTTTCTCACTCCTTCTGTCTCCCTCCCACCACTACATGACTAGGAGAATAGATTAGATTCCCTACAGTGTGGAAACAGGCCTTTCGGCCCAAGAAGTCCACACTGACCCTCTGAAGAGCAACCCACCCAGACCCACTTCCATCTAACTAATGCACCTAACCCTATGGACAATTCACCTGACCTGCACATCTTTGACTGTGGGAGGAAACGGGAGCACCCAGAGGAAACCCACGCAGACACGGGGAGAATGTGCAAACTCCACACAGTCGACAAGGCTGGAATCGATCCTGGGACCCTGGTGCTGTGAGGCAGCAGTGCTAACCACTGAGCCACTGTGCCGCCCCCATCATCACCCCATCCCCTGTCATCCTGTTTTCCTCTCCAAAGATGCTGCCAGACTGAGCATGTTCATGTTTTTCCACAGAATTACAGAAAATAGGAGTGAGAGTGGGCCACTTAGCCCTTCTAGCCTGCTCCAGCACTAAATGTGATCATGCCTGATTATCCAATTCAGTCCCCTTCCCATTTTCTCCCTTTGATCATTTTAGCCCCATCTAACTCCGTCTTGATAACATTCAAAGCTTCTATTTCAGATTCCTGGCGTCTGCTTTTCATTTCATCCATTTTAAGCTTTTGCTTTGAGCTTAAATTTCTTTGTCGAGAGTGTGGTGCTGGAAAAGCACAGCAGGTCAGCAGCACAGCATCCATCGAGCAGGAGAATCGACGTTTCAGGCAAGAGCCCTTCAAGGAGGAGCCCTTCATTTTGCCCGAAACATCGATTCTCCTGCTCCTCGGATGCTGCCTGACCTGCCGCGCTTTTCCAGCACCACGCTTTCAACTTTGATCTCCAGCACTTTCTCCTGGTTGATTTTAAATTTCTTTGGTTTGGCGAAGAAAATAAATTCAATTGAATTGACTTGAGGAACGTCTCAAGAAGGTCCTGTTGGGAAAGCCCTGGATCATGGCTCATTGTCACGATAGTGGTACCTTGGCCAGGCTGACTGAAGTTTGCTGTCTTGCCGCCTGTATTCCTCAAGGGGGCATTGTCTGTGCTTCAGAAAAATGAACAATTATCCCATTGTGTACCATGTGGCGATTGACCTGCAAACAGTAATGTTTTAGCATATTGCTTGTAAAGAAATCTCAATAAGTGGCTATTTCTAAAGAAAGCCCTGCATTCTGGGCGTGCCTTATACAGCTACAAGCCATGTCACAAGCCAACGAAGTACTATTTGAAATCATATCAAGCTCCCACAACAGCATTAGAGGTAGTGCTCGGATGTTCTGTTTCAGTGATGTTCATTGATAAGGTATCAGACAAGGCGGTGGAAGGTGCTCAAAATAACGCAATGGTATGTTTTACAGCCACATGAGATGATACCTCTGTTTAATGGGTCATCCAATACAAACAAGGCAAGTGCCTCCAAAAGTGAAGCACTCCCCCAGTGCTGCAGTGGGCATGTTAAGCTCATTTAGGGTGGGAATTCAACTAGAGGTAAATTGGATAGGCATTGATCTAGTGGTATTATTTTTAAACTATTAATCCAGAGACCCTGGGAATGTTTTGGGGGCCTGGGTTCAAATCCCACCATGGCAGATGGTGGAATTTGAATTTAATAATAATCTTGAATTAATAGTCGAATGATTAGCATGAAACTATTGTCAATTGTCGGAAAAAATCCATCTGGATTACTAATGTCCTTCAAGGAAGGAAACTGTTCTCCTTACCTGGTCTGGCTGACATGTGACTCCAGACCTAGAGCAATGTGGTTTACTCTTAACCGCCCTCTGGGCAATTAGAGATAAGCAATAAGTGCTGGCTGAGCCAGTGATGCCCACATCATATGAATGAAGTGACACAATGACTCAGACTTCTAAATGTTCAGTGTACATCAGATTGGTGTGAATAACATTGAGTTTCATCCTGGGGATGGATTTGGGATCTACCCCTGGTGTAAGTCTTGGTACTGTAAGTCAACGCTGCCTTTTGAGCAGGGAACTCAGCATTAATTGGGGAAAGGGTGGTGTAGTGGGAATACCAGTGGATTAATGATCAAGAACCTAGATTAATGGTCTGAGGATACAGTTTCAAATCCCAACAGTGCACCTGGTGAAATTTGAATTTGATAAAAATACAGAATTAGAAGCCAACCCAATGAAAACCATGTAACCATAGTTGATTAGAGTTATAGAGGTGTACAGCATGGAAACAGACCCTTCGGTCCAACTCATCCATACTGACCTGATATCCCAATCAAATTTGTCCCACCTGCCAGCACCTGACCCATATCCCTCTAAACCCTTCCTAGTCATATACCCATCCAGATGCCTTTTAAATGTTGCAATTGTACCAGCCTCCACACTTCCTCTGGCAGCTCATTCCATACATGTACCACCCTCTGCGTGAAAAGGTTACCCCTTAGGTCGTTTTAATATCTATCGCCTCTCACCCTAAACCTCTGCCCTCTAGTTCTGGACTTCCCCACCCCAAGGAAGAGACTTTGTCTATTTATTCCCCCCATACCCCTCATGATTTTATAAACCTCCATAGGGTTACCATAGGGAAAGATGAATAGGAAGGGTTTGGAGGGATATGGGCTGGATGCTGGCAGGTGGGACTAGATTGGGTTGTGATATCTGGTCAGCATGGACAGGTTAGACTGAAAGGTCTGTTTCCATGCTGTACATCTCTATGACTCTATAACATCCTTGTAAACCTTTTCTGAATACTTTCAAGTTTCACAACATCTTTCCGATAGGAAGACCAGAATTGCATGCAATATTCCAACAGTGGTCTAACCAATGTCCTGTACAGCTACAACATGACCTCCCAACTCCTGTACTCAATACTCTGACCAATAAAGGAAACCATACCGAACACTTTCTTCACTATCCTATCTACCTGCGACTCCACTTTCAAAAGCTATGAACCTGCACTCCAAGATCTCTTTGTTCAGCAATACTCCCTAGGATTTTACCATTAAGTGTATAAGTCCTGCTAAGATTTGCTTTCCCAAAATGCAGCACCTCACATTTATCCATATTAAACTCCACTTGCCACTTCTCAGCCCATTGGCCCATCTAATCAAGATCCAGTTGTAATCTGAGGTAACCTTCTTCTCTGTCCACTACACTTCCAATTTTGATGTCATCTGCAAACTTACGAACCATACCTCTTATGCTCACATCCAAATTATTTATCTCAATGGCGACAAGTAGTGGACCCAGCACCGATCCTTGTGGCACTCCACTTTGTGGTCCTTGTGGTCACAGGCCTCCAGACTGTAAAACAGCTCTCCACCACCACCCTCTGTCTTCTGTCTTTGAGCCAGTTCTGTATCTGTACGGCTAGTTCTCCCTGTATTCCATGTGATCTAACTTTGCTAACCAGTCTCCCATAGGGAACCTTGTCGAACACCTTACTGAAGTCCATATAGATCACATTCCCCGCTCTCAAGAGTAGTTTTGCACCTTCTCTAGTAGGTACACCCACACATTGAATCAGAAAATGTTCTTGTACACACTTAAATTCCTCTCCATCTAAACCCTTAACACTATGGCTGTCCCAATCTATGTCTGGAAAGTTAAAACCCCCTACCATAACTACCCTATTATTCTTACAGATAACTGAGATCTCCTTACAAATTTGTTTCTCAATTTCCCGCTGACTATTAGGGGGTCTATAATGCAATTCCAATAAGGTGATCATCCCTTTCTTATTTCTCAGATAACCCAAATAACTTCCCTGGATGTATTTCTGGGAGTATCAAAAACATCACCACCCTCGTCTCTTGCCTCCCTTTCTGTCCTTCCTGTAGCATTTGTATCCTGGAACATTAAGCTGCCAGTCCTGTCCATCCCTGAGCCATGTTTTGGTAATTGCTATGATATCCCAGTCCCATGTTCCTAACCATGCCCTGAGTTCATCTGCCTTCCCTGTTAGGTCTCTTGCATTGAAATAAAAGCAGTTTAGTTTATCAGTGCTCCCTTGTTCTCTGCTTTGTCCCTGCCTGCCCTGACTGTTTGACTCACTTCTTTTCTCAACTATACCAGTCTCAGATTGATCTCTTTCCTCACTATCTCCCTGGGTCCGACCCCCCCCCCCCACCTTAATAGTTAAATCCTTCTGAGCATCTCTCGCAAATCTCCCTGCCAGTATATTAGTCCCCTTCCAATTTAGGTACAATCCGTCCTTCTTGTTCAGGTCACTCCTACCCAGAAGAGATTCCAATGATCCAAAAATGTGAATCCTTCTCCCATACACCAGCTCCTCAGCCATGCATTCATCTGTTCTATTCTCCTATTTCTACCTTCACTAGCTCGCAGCACTGGGAGTAATCCAGATATTACTACTCCCGAGGACCTCCTTTTTAAATTCCTGCTTTTCTGTATTTTCCCCTCAGAATCTCATCCTTTTCCCTTCCTATGTCATTGATTCCAATGTGTACAATGACCTCCTGCTGGTCCCTCTCCCCTTTGAGAACATTCTGCACCCTCTCTGAGACATCCTTGATCCTGGCACCAGGGAGGCAACACACCATTCTGATTTTTCGCTGCTGGTCACAGAAATGTCTGTATGTACTTCTGACTAGAGAGTCCCCTAACACAATTGATCTCTTGGAACCCAACGTCCCCTCATTGCACTAGAGCCAGTCTTGATACCAGAAACTTGGTTGTTTGTGCGACGTTCCCCAGATAATCCATCACCCCCTACATTTTCCAAAACAGCAAAGCTGTTTGAAATGGGGATTGTCACAGAAGACATCTGCAGTATCTGCCTACCTCTCTTACCTTTCCTGGAGTTAACCCATCTATGTGACTGTATCTACAACTTTTTTCCCTTCCTATAACTGCTATCCATCACATCCCCTTGGTCCTGTAAGTTCCTTATAGACTCTAACTGTCTCTCCAATCGATCTGATAAGATTCGCAACCAATGGATTTATTACAGATATAATCCTCAGTTACACGTAAACTCTTCCTAAAACCCACATCCGACAAGAAGAACATATCTCTCAACGAAAGGCTATTGTAAAAATCCGTATGGTTCACTAATGCTCTTCAGGGAATGAAATCTGCCATCCTTTCTTAGTCTGGGCCTACACGTGACTACGGACCACACCAATGTGCTTGAATTTTAACTCCCCCCCTGGCTAATTAGGGTCGGGCAATAAAGGCCCAGCCAAAGAGACCCACCTACCATGAATGAATTTTTAAAAATTACTGCTGTTTGAGAAACGAAGACATTGACCAACGTTTGCCTATTTCTAAGTTCAGTCTCAGTTCCAGTTTTGTAGGCCATTTTCCAGATTCCTTATCAAAGAATTAAAAATTAAACTTCCAAGACAACTGGTACAGCCAACCATGTCCACTCTCCCTCTTGTTTTTGTTCATATTTGGATCCACTTGCCATTTACTTTTCTCTTTCTTGATAAACGTCAGAGGGGGTTTAATTTGCTTTGTTGGGAATTCCAGGTCAGAGGTGAACTCTCATTCAACTTTTCAGTCAGAGGAGAGAATTGTTGAGATTGAGTTGGACCATGCTTAAGAATGTGGAATGTGTGTTCCCATGTCAAAGACTTATTGACATTAATTCCAGTCAATATGCTTCCCCTAGGAGAGAGGGAAGCTTATGTTGATCGGATGAATAGGCATCTTACTTTGTTTACTCTTTCAGGAGAGTGGTTTTCTATTCAGCCTGTTCAGAGATGTTATTGCACTCAGTTGAGATTTGAACACAGGCCTCCTGGCTCTGAAATAGAAAGCCCTATTCTCAAGGTATGATAGCCTGGGAATTTAACAAATTGCTAGACATTTACCTTAAGATAAGTGGGACGGATATCGGAATATCTATTACATTTCGTAGACATGGGTCATCGTGTTTAACATACCCATGATAGGATAGACAGGGAGGAACTGTACCCCTTGGTGAGTGATCAATGACCAGTCAGCATAGAGTTAAATTAAGATGTTTAGAGGAGATGTAAGGAAAAACATTTTCACAGAGAGGTTGGTGGGAATCTGGAACTCCCTGCCAATAAGGGTGGTAGAGGCAGAAACCTCAACATTTAAGAAGTATTTAGATGTGCGCTTGCGATGCCAAGGCATACAAGACTGTGAGCAAAGTGATGGGATTACAGACTAGATGGGCCAGAAGGCCTTTCTCTGTAATGTAGATCTGTATGACTTTGTTGGAGATGTAGGCATCACTGGCATCTACATGTGTTGCCCCTGCCTATTCGTCCTTGAGACCATTTCAGACGGCACTTAAGAGTAAGTGACATTACTGTGGGTCTGGAATCACGTGTAGTCCAAACCAGGTAAGGAGGGCAGATTTTCTCTTTCTGTAGTACATTAGTGAACCAGATGGGTTTCTACAAATGGCCACCATTACTGATACTGGCTTCACTTACATATTTATTAATTGAGTTTAAAATTCACTAGAATCCCTACAGTGTAGAAACAGGTCCCCCGAAGAGTGACCGATCCATTCCCCACACTGTATTTACTCCTGACTAATGCACCCAACCTACACATCCCTGAACACAATGGGCAATTTAGCATGACCAATTCACTTAACCTGCATGTTATTGGACTGTGGGGGGAAACCAGAGAACCAGGTGGGAATGTGCAAACTCCACACAAACAGTCATCTGCGGCTGGAATCGAACCTGATTCCCTGCTGCTCTGAGGCAGCAGTGTTAACCACTGAGCCACTAGTTGTCTTGATTCACTCTCTCAAATACAGGCATTAGCCTGGCTCTCTGAATTGTGATGCACCTCCAGTACAGCAACATTAGTGCGACGTCACTATCTCCGCTCTGGATAGGAGATGTTCAAACATGCTACAACATACCTTGGGAACAGGTGGGATTTGAACCTTCACATCCTGGTTCAGAATGGCCTAGTTCTATGATGTAAATTTGATGTAACGCTGTGTCTGTTGACCACAGTATTCCTGAAAAAATCTTCAGAAACCCAAAGAAATTGTCATATCATTTCACCTCAATTTTTGCATGTCTTTAGAACATAGAGCAGTACAGCACAGGAACAGGCCCTTCGGCCCACCATGTCTATGCCAACCATGATTCCATTCAGTGCTGAGGAAATGCTGCACTGCCAGAGGGTCAGTACTGAGGGAGTACTGCACTGTCGGAGGGACAGTACTGAGGAACTGAAAACAACAAAGCTGGAGATCACAGCTGGTCAGACAGCATCCATGGAGAGACAGCAAGCTAACGTTTCAAGTCTAGATGACTCTTCATCAGAACTCTGTTAGCTTGCGCTCTCTCCATGTTTGACTCGCTGTGGTCTCCAGTATTTATTGTTTTCAGTATGGGTTCCAGCATCTGCAGTAATTTGCTCCTACAGTACTGAGGGAATGCTGGCTAGGACAACATTCATTGATAATCCTAAATTGCCCAGAGGGTAGTTGAGAGCACAACCACATTGCTGTGGGTCTGGAGTAACATGCAGGCCAGACCAGGTGAGGATGGCATACTTCCTTCTCTGAAAGACACTAGTGAGCCAGATGGGTTTTTCAGATAGTTAACAGTAGTTTCACGGGTAGGTCAAATTAATTCTGTATATTTTTGATTGAATTCAAATCCCACCACTTATCAATAACTCGCTCGCTGATGCTCAGTCTAGGTTCTAAGTGCACTCTCAGCTTCAGAACTCATTGCATCTTTGGTCTAAACACAGACAAAAGATCTGAATCCCAATGCTTTCAACATTGAAGAAGCAACTTAAGAGGCATGGAGGAGCCAAATTGAAGTCCAATTGAGGATTGGAGGAAAAACTCTCCACTGGTTGGCGTCATGCTTAGCAGATGGGAAGATGGTCGTGGTTATTGGAGGTCAGTCATCTGAGGTCCAGGACATCTCAGCTGGAGTTCCTCAGGGTAGAGTCCTAGGTCCAACCAGCTTCAGCTGATTCATCAATGATTCGTCCATGATAAGGTCAGAAATGGGAATGTTCACTGATGATTGTGCAATGCTCAGGTCTTGAAGCAGCCAGTGCCCTAACTCAGCAAGGCCTGAGAAATATATAGGCTTAAGCTTATAAGTGGAAAGTAACATAACTGGCACATAAAGTGCCAAGAAATTACTGAGCCCAATAAGAGAGAGTTTATTCACTTCACATTGACACACATTGGGATTACCGGCACTGGATTTCCCATCATCAACATCCTTGCAGGGGGTTTACCTTTGACCAAAGGTAGATAGTATCAGACTGGTCATACAAATACTGTGGCTGCAACAGCAGGTCAGAGGGTAGGAATTTTGTGGCAAGTAACTCCTGCCTTTCTTAGTCACCTACAAGTCAGGAGTGTGATACACTTGCCTGGATGAATGAAGCTCAAACAGCATTCAAGAAGCACGATGGTGTACAGGGAAATGCAGTTCACCTTCACCACCCATCCCATCCACCCCCATCACCGATAGGTGGGAGTGGCAGTGTACACTATCTCTGAGATGCCCTGTAGTAACTCACCCAGGCTCCTTAGGCAGCACTTTCCAAATCTGCAAGTTCTACCATCTAGAGGACAAGGGCAGCAGATCCATGGGAACATGAGCTCCTGCAGGTTCCCCTCCAGGCCACTCACCATCCTGACCTGGAAATACAGCGCTGTTACTTCACTGTCGCTGGGTCAAAATTGTGGAGCTCCCTCCCTAATGGCACTGTGGGTCAACATATAGCACATGGATTGCAGCGGTTTAAGGAGGCAGTTCACCACCACCTACTCAAGGGGCAACTAGAGATGGGCAATAAATGCCACACCAATGCCCATCTCCTAGGAATGAATAAGAAAAGAGGAGGGGGGAGAAAGTCATGAAAATATACAACATTTTTAAAAATATTAAAAGCCTCCTTGGAAAATGAGCAAACTTAGATCAGTGGACCCAAAGGAGATCAGGAGTTGGTGTGAGGACAATGATGGATTGGAAACAGGCCAGGTTACAGAGAGCATAGAGATGGCTGCCAGTCTATTGTAACAACTAACAGAGCTTCAGAAAGACATTTCCTCTGCTTTTGACCCTCCCATAGGTACCCTGTCACTTTGTTGTTGCATTTCCTCCACTTTAGCCTTCTCTCAGTGTGATTTTCGTTTTGGCTGTAACTGATCCTATCCTCTGAGATAAGCTCTTAGTAATCATTTGCTGCATCAGTTGCAATGTGATATTTTGCGCTAACTGCTCAGCTATTATGTCACTGGCTGTTGCTCCACATTACAGCTTCATTGTTATTCGGTTCTACCTGTCCTCTCCCATGTTTCCCTGGAGCTATAAGTAAATTATCCACCCCTGCAATCATTGCTAAATAAATATTAACTCCGCTATCCCAACCCGGATAACATTTACCTCTGTCTCCAACCCCACACAGTCACTTGATCCCTGTGACCTATACATGACTCCCTCCCCAGCTATGCGTGGCTATGGGGCTTCTCTGCGTTGCTGTCTTTCCCATTGACACTCAGGTTACTGGGGGTGGGTGGGGTCAGTTAGCTGAGTTGGTTGGTCAGTTGGTATGTAATGCAGAGTGGCATGAATGGCATGTAGTGATTGCAAAGAGTTCAGCAGGTAGGTCTCATAGAATATGAGTTCCCTGATTGTGGCTGTTAATCAGGTCCAATCAGGGAGCCCTGGCTGACAGATATAAACAGGAATGTCAGAGGTTCTGTCACTCCTGGAGTTGGTTCTGGGGGAGCTGGATCAACGTCAAGGACTCTCCATATATAAATAAAGAGTGACTTGGTGCCAGATACCAGCCACTCTGGAGGTATTTGATGGTGTAGGTTCAGTTCCTGAACTATCTGAGATGACAAGGAAGACCCCTCTTTCTCAACCTCACCACACCCCACCCTCATCGCCTGAGATGTGCCTCTGGTTAAATGCATCACCAGTTGGGCCTCTCTAATGAGAGACTTCTATGGCAACTTTAATTTCATGCTTGCTGTCCAGGCTATCATTTGCCAACTACCCCATCTTTGTTGTGGGGGTAACACAGCAGTTAGACTGCCACATCCCCCCCTCTCCCCTCAGTGTTTCCCTTCTGTGGCTGTGAGGACACTGCAGTAGCCAGCCTATCCACTAGGGGCAGTGCTGCCCAGCAAATGAAGCCAGCTCCATAGTGAACACAGCCAGCAGATTGGAAATGGGATTGTTCCTCACGTGGATCCCATTTGATGCCATTCCTGAACAAATCTCACTGGGACTCTTTTGACGCAGTGTAGTATCCCCGCCTCTGAGCCAAGAGGATCAGGTTCAAGTCCCACCTGCTCCGACGGTTCTCATAATACCTCTGAACAGATTAAATAAAAAAAATCAAGAAAATCTCAGTGTACAGTCCAGATACACAAAGGAGTTTTTCTTTGGCCCAGCTATCTTCTGTTTTTTTGTTTTCCCTAGTGCTATTGTGTGAAGAATATTTGGATGTGATCCTGAAGCTGTAGGAAGTGACAGGTAATGAATGGTCTTTAATCTTTTCTACATTACTGCAGTTTGCCTGAAAGGGATTTATTTTTCTCCTCTTCCCTGGCAATGTTTTGCTTATGTTTGCTTATGTTTGTAACTGTGCTGAAGCTGTTACAGTGAGTATGTGCAATAAACAGCCACTGATATTCCTGGGGGTGGAAGAGAAATCTTTGCTATTTCTAATATTTAATCTTCAATGGCCAATACTGCATGGACATAAACTCCCACTGCACCTAAGAGAGAAAAACGCAGTCAGTATTGTACCTGGACAATAGGGGGTCAGAGCTTGAGAATACTCACTGTCTCCCACTCTCTTGCACTTTCTCACTCTCTCCCATTCTCTCGCACTCTTTCACTCTCTCTCATACTCTCTCACACTCACTCACTCACACATTCACTCACTCTCATTCTCACTCTGACTCAGTCTGTCTTCTCTCCTCTCTCTGTCTCTCACTCACTCACTCATTTGCTCACTCACTCACACACTCTGACTTTGTCTCTCTCATTCTCTTTCCTCCATTTACATTCATAATAATCCAAGTTGATTTCTGATTTACCAAGTCCTCATCACCCTCCATTTTCCAACCAACATTGGTTCTGTCCAATAATGTCTCAAATTTATGATTCTGTGTTGAAATTCCTTTGTGGCCTCGAACCTCCCTGACTCTGTTGACTCTACCATTCCTATGATCCTCTGATTCTGACCTCTTGTGTATCTTCAGTTTTAATCACTTCACTATTGGTATACTGAGCCTTATTTTGGCAAGGTCCTAAACACTGGAGTACCCTCCATGAATCTTTTCACATTCTCTTTCTACTCACATTCTAGCCCAAAATTCAGGGTTGCCCTTTTGGAACAGAGATGAGGAGTAAATGATTCTCAGGGACAAGACCTACAGGTGGTCCTGCTATAACATGACAGTTGTATCCCTCTGCAACCTCATGCTATAGAAAATCACGCTGTTGAAGATCACCACAGAAAATTGCCATACCCATTCAGTAGAAAGTTTGCATTTTCCAAGTAGCGCCCACAATTCGTCAGTCGCGTTGTAGCCAATTCATGTTGATGAAACACGTGTTATACCAGAATGATCTGTACAAGCAATTAGAAACAAAAGGGCTGATTAGCGACAAACAGCATGGTTTTATGTAGGGGAGGCCTCACTAACTTAATCGTGTTTTTTGAGAAGTTGGCGAAAGTGATTGATGAGGGAAAGTGGTTGATGTTGTCTCAGTAAATTCTTTGATGAAGTCCCTCCTGGCAGATTGGTACAAAAGGTGAAGTCACATAGTATCAGGGATGAGCTGGCAAGATGAATATACAACTGGCTTAGTCATAGGAGACAGAGGGGAGTGGCGGAAGGATGCTTTTCGGAATGGAGGGCTGTGACTACTGGTGTTCCACAGGGCTCAATGCTGGGACCACTGCTGTTCGTGACCTACATAAATGATTGGGAGAAAAATGTAGCTGGTCTAATTGGTAAGTTTGCAGATGATACAAAGATTGGAAGAGTTGCAAGTACTGAGGAGGATTGTCAGAGGATACAGCAGGATAAAGATCAGTTAGAGGCATGGACAGGTAAATGGCAGATGAAGTTATACAATGAATGGCAGAACCCTTAGGAGTATTGATATGCAGAGGGATCTGGGTGAGCAGGCACAGATCACTAAAGGTGGCAGCGCAGGTCGATAAGATAGTAAAAAAGACCTCTGGCATTCTTGCCTTCATTGGCAGGGGCATTGAGTATAAGATAATGCTGCAGGTTTATAGAACTTTAGTTAAGCCACATTTGGAATATTGCAGACAGTTTTGGTTACCCCACTACCAGAACGATGTGTATGTTTTGGAGAAGGTACAGAAAAGGTTTACCAGGATGTTGCCTGGTAGGGGGGATTTTTGCTATGAAGAAAGGCTGAATAGACTGGGTTTGTTTTCATTGGAACGCAGGAGATTGAGGGGTGACATGATAGAAGTTTCTAAGATTGTGTCTGGCATGGATAGAGTAGGAAGTATGAGGCCTTTTCACTGGGTGGAGGGGTCAATTACTAGGGGACAAAGGTTCAAGGTGCGAGGGGAGGAAGTTTGAAAGAGCTGTGTGAGGCACGTTTTTCACCCAGAGCGATGAGTGTCTGAAACGTGCTATCAGAGGAGGTGGAGTTGAAAACTGTGGTGCTGGAAAAGCGCAGCAGGCCAGGCAGCATCCGAGGAGCAGGAGAATCAACGTTTCGGGCATAAGCCCTCTTTCAGGAATGAGGCTGGTGTGCCAAGCGGGCTGAGATAAAAGGAGGTGGTGGAAGCAGACTCTGTAGAGCATTCAAGGTACATTTGAACGAATACATGAATCGAGGGATACGGACCATATAAGTGAAGACAGTTTTAATATGGAAGGACAAAAGATGTCAGCGCAGGCCTGGAGGGCCAAAGGACCTTTTTCTGTTCTGTATTGTTCTTTGTTCGAAATATTTTCTCTGAGGGTAATGTAACTTTGGAACTCTCTGCCATTGAGATGCTGGAGATGGATTCGCTGAATATTTTTAAGGCAGATGTGGATAGATTCTTGTTAGTCAGGAGAATCAAAGATTAATGGGACTGGATGAAAATGTGGAAATTGGAAAACGATAGATTAGCCATGACCATACTTAATGGTGGACTAGGCACAGGGCCTGAGGCATATCCTTCTTTGCTTAATTTGCACATTTGTACCATTGTAATTCTTGCATCAACTGGCACAATGGTCCTGCACATTACACGGTGTCAAATCCTGGCTGCCAACACTCTCATAAAATGCCTTGGGCCATTTCAATGAATGGGAAGTGCTATAGAAATGCAGGCTTTTGTTGTTGCATGTTTTGAATATAGCATCTGGTTCTTGGCTGTGCTAACAAAACCGGAGAATGTGGGAGACACTCGGCAGGTCTGGCAACATCTTTGGAGAGAGAAACAAAGGTAACGTTTTGTGCCTAATGTGATTATTCTTCAGATCTTCTGTAGTGTGAACTGCCTCCTTGAACTGCTGCAGGTTGACCCACAATGTCATTAGGGAGGGAGTTCCAGGATTTTGACTCAGCGACACTGAAGGAACAGCAATAAGACAAACACTGAGAACATCGGAGAAACTCAGCAGGTCTGGTCTCATGCTTGGACAGAGAAACAGATAACTAGTTCTGTAGAATCATACCAGTCTCAAAATATGAACTCTGATTCTCTCCCCATAGATGCTGACCTGCTGAGTCTCTTCAGCATTTTCTGACTTTAGTCCAGATTTCCAGCATCTGCAGTGTTTTGTTTTTCTATGATGGATTTCTAAGTCAGGATGGTGAGTGATTTGGAGGGGGGTGTGCAGGTAGTGCAATTCCCATGTACTTGCTGCCCTTGTCCTTATAGATGGTACAGTCATCAGTGTAGAAGGTTCTGACTAGGCATCTTTGGTGAATTTCTGCAGTTGTTGTCTACTGAGGGTGGCATGATAGCTCAGTAGTTAGCACTGCTGCCTCACAGTGCCAGGAATCTCGGTTCGATTCCACCGTTGGGTGTCTGGGTGGAGTTTGCACGTTCTCTTTGTGCGGGTTTCCTCTGGTTTCCTCCAACAGTCCAAAATGTGGAGGTTAGGTGGACTGGCAATGATATAATGTCTATAGTGCCCAGGGATGTGCAGGCTAGGTGGATTAGCCATGGGAAAGGCAGGGATAGAGTAGGGGCTTGGGTCTTCAGAGGTTGGATGATGGCCTGCTTCCACACTGTAGGGATCCCATGCTGCTACTGAATTTTAGTGGATTAGAATCCATACAGAGTGGAAAGAGGCCCCTCGGCCCAGCAAGTCCATCCAGACCATTCCCGTATTACTCTGCATTACCCCTGATTAATGCATCTAACCTACACATCCCTAAACACTACGGGCAATTTAGCATGGCCAATTCACCTACCTGCACATCTTTGGACTGTGGGAGAAAGCCAACGCAGAACAGAAAGAAAGTGCAAACTCCACAGTCAGTTGCCCGAGGCTGGAATTGAACCCGGGTCCCTGACAATGTGAGGCAACAGTGCTAACCACTGAGCCACCGTGCCACCGGAGAAGAGGGTGTATGAAGAAAACGATGGATAGAGTGCTTGGCAAATGCATTCCTTGATGAAACCATCCCTGCAACTTATTTATACATAAGAGAATGCAAGCCATGCTTGTGTAAACTGTCCCTGTATTTTACCAACTAAACTCTGGTGGATCTATTACTGTCTGTCCCCTGAGGCCAATATCCCTACTCTGAGGTGTGGGGCTCACAGTTGGATGGACCAGCTGAATATGTTCTGACTAAATTCCCCTGAAGCACAGAAAATTTGCACTTTGAGCCTGTTTGGGATGACCTCATTTCATTCCTGTTTGTACCTGAACTGAATCAATGAGCGATATCTGAAGACAAGTTTGCACCAGCAAATTTTGTTGCCTTCCCCTCCACCCCTAGTAACACACAGTATTGTGCAATGTGTTATTTTCAATAGACTTCCCACCATCCTGTTGGAGAGTCCATTTGTGCTGTTTGCAAGGGAACTGTATGATTGTGGAGGGGTTTGTGCTGTTGCTAGAAATGGTTGTACCCACCATCATGTATTAGCTACAAAAACTTAAACACAAGTACCAACATTCAAAAACAGCTTCTTCCCTGCCATTATTAGATGTCTGAATGGACCTCTCAAATTTTAAATTTAATGTTCTTTGAACACCTTCTCTGCAGCTGTAACATTGTATTCCTTGCTCTGTTGTATAATCGTAATGCACTTTGTATGGTATGAACTGCCTGTACTGCGCACAAAACAAAACTTTTCACTGTCCTTAGATACATGAGTAAATAATAAATCAAATAAAAAATTCCTTGGGATAATTTTCTCTGGCTCTCTGCTTTGGATCAGGATGTGTTTTAAGAGGATGGTAGTAGATAGAATGTATTCAGCCTGGAGCTTGGTGACCAATGGTGTTCTGCAGGGATCTGTTCTGAGACCTCTGCTCTTTGTGATTTTTATAAATGACCTGGATGAGGAAGTGGAAGGGTGGGTTAGTAAGGCGCCAATGACATGAAGGTTGGTGGAGTGGTGGATAGTGTGGAGGGCTGTTGTAGGTTGCAACTGGGCATTGACAGGATGCAGAGCTGGGCTGAGAAGTGGCAGATGGAGTTCAACCTGGAAAAGTGTGAAATGATTCATTTTGGAAGGTCAAATTTGAATCCGGATTACAGGGTTAGAGGCAGGATTCTTGGCAATGTGGAAGAAAAGAGGGATCTTGGGGTCCATGTCCATAGATCCCTCAAAGTTGATAGGGTTGTTAAGAAGGCTTATGGTGTGTTGGCTTTTATTAACAGTGAGATTGACTTTAAGAGCCACAAGGTTATGCAGCAGTGAATTTGAAATTATTTCTGATATCACTGATTATGTACGAAAATGGCATTCAGGTAGATCTAGAATGGCAGAGCAAGTTCAAAGGGTTAAATGGCCTAGAATTGCTCCTACATGTTCAGACTATTTAAAATATTCTCTCTCTATGATATGCCCGTCCATAGCATAAGAGTATTACTGGCAAGGTATTTCTTGCCTACCCCTTGTTGACCAATGAGAAGGTGATCCACTGCAGTCCAGCTACTGAGTTGTTCGGGAGGGAGATCCATTATGTTGAGCCAGAATGATGATGATGCTGCCCTTGTCCTGCAAGATGGAAGTGGTCGTGTATTTGGAAGACATGATCAAACAAGTTTTGGTGAGTTGATGGTCCAACTTCTTCTTGCTGTCAAATATTGAAACGATCCTTCAAATGTTCACAAACATCCAAATCTTGTCTTGCAAGAGTACAACAGAATGGCAGAGCACTCAAACAAAATACCGTTCACTGTAATACAGTCCAATTCAATCAATGTTTCGTAACAGCGTTTCTATAACAACTTCACACTTTATAACCAATGATGGAATCTTGAACTGCAGTCTCATACATTGGAGGAAATATGGCATACAATTTGCACACCATAAGCTCCCACAAACAACAATTAAATAATAACCACTTTTGTTGAATTAGGGATAAATATTGATCAGGTCCTGGGAGAATGCACCCTGCACTTCCCCCACTTCTTAGACGTAGATGTGTGAGATTTTTGCAACTATCAGAAAAATGCAGCCTTGTTTTAATGCCTCAAGTGAGAAGACTGCATCTCCAACAGTGTGACATTTTCTTAACACTACACTTAATTGTAGCTGAGATTCACAATCTTCTGATTCAAGACTGAGAATTGTGTACACTGAGCCAAGATTGGCATTTGGAGAAAGGATATTACCATACACCCAATCCTGCCTGGCCTAGTAAGGGTGCACTATTACACTGCCCAGCCTAGTAAGGGTGCAGTACTACACTGTCTGGCCTAGTTAGGGTACAGTGTTACATTGCCCTGCCTAGTCAGGGTACAGTATTACCCTGTCCGGCCTAGTCAGGGTACAGTATTACACTGTCCAGTTTGGTCAGGATACAGTGTTACACTGCATGGCCTAGTCAGGATATAGTATTATCATGCCCGGCCTAGTCAGAGTACAGTATTACCCTGCCCAACCTAGTCAGGGTACAGTATTACACTGCCCAGTTTGGTCAGGGTACAGTATTACCCTGCCCGGCCTATTCAGGGTACAGTATTACATTGCCTGGTCTGGTCAGGGCACAGCAGTGTGCTGTGACTTTATTAGGTGCTTTGAGAACTCTCAATTCTAATTGATTGCTCATACAACAGGTTTTCTAAAAGATGTTCGTGAACCAGGCAGATTTTTATGGTTGGTCTTTCTCTCTGTTAGGCAGTCCTTTGGAGTTGATGATGACTTGTTTCCACTGCAGTTCACTGGGGTGTGAGATGACTGATGAGTCCAACATGTGATCTCTATACTGTCCTACATAAACATGTGGGTCTGGAAGGTGGTCTTGAAGGAGAGTTGGCAAGTTGCCTCTCTCTCCTTGTCAATATCCCTTCTACTGCCACCTCAAACGTGATGTCTTCAAAGTGATACTCTCCTTTTTACCATTGCACCTCTTCAGTATGTCTGGATTCTGGTGTTATCTGTACTGAATCCAGCTACTCACCATGAGTTAGTGGGTGGCAAAGTGTTTTGACTCAGAGATACCGAGATGAAGCCAGTTTGAATGACATTGTTTAGAAAATCAGAAGTTTAAAAATCAGAAATTATTCATCCAATGCAGATGAACGTCCACATTTGTGAAGTGTTGAATAGGGTGAGCCATTCAGATGATCGTGCACTCTCTCTGATGTCTTAACTTTGCCTCTGAATGTTCCCAATAAATCTTGATATGTTGATTGCCCGGCCTAGTCAGAGTACAGTATTACCCTGCCCAACCTAGTCAGGGTACAGTATTACACTGCCCAGTTTGGTCAGGGTACAGTATTACCCTGCCCAGTTTGGTCAGGGTACAGTATTACCCTGCCCAGCCTAGTCAGGGTACAGTATTACATTGCAAATGAACTTTCTGCAAGTGAGTTGCTCACAAGGTAAGATCTCCAGTGAGTGACAGATAGAATCAGAGAGTCACAATATAATATAGCACAGAAACAGACCTTTTAGTCTAACCTTTAGTTCATACTGACCATAATCTCAAACTAAATCAGTCCCGCCTGCCTGCGTTTGGCCCATATCCTTCCAAACTTTTCCTATTCATGTACTTATCCAAATGTCTTTCAAATGCTTTCAAATCACTTCCTCAGGCTGTTCATTCCATATGCAAACTACTCCCTGTGTCAAAAAAGTTGTCCCTCATGTCCTTTTTAAATCTTACTCCTCTACTCTTCAAAATATGCTCCCTCGTTTTGAGCACCCCCAACCCTGGGGAAAAGACCCTTGCGATTCACCTTATCTAAGCTCATCATGATTTTATAAACCTCAATAAGGTCACCCCTCAACCTCCTATACTCCAGTAAAAATATACCAGCCTATCCAGCCTCTCCTTATAATTCAAACTCTCCATTCCTGGCAACATCCTGGTAAATCTTTCCTGAACCCTCTCCAGCTTAATAATATCCTTCCTATGACGGGTGACCAGAACTGGTCGTAGTACCCCAACATCCTGTACAACCTCAATATGATGTCCCAACTCCTACGCTCAAAGGTCTGAGCAATGAAGGCAAGCTTGCTAAACACCTTGTCTACATGTCATGCACATTTCAAAAGAATTATGTACCTGAACCCCTAGATCTATCTGTTCTACAACATTACCCAATATCTAATTAATAAATAGCGTATAAATAAATTTCCAGGGAGTTTGCCTATCGCCCAGATCCTCTAATCATATCAAGGTAGAGCATTACATGGTCCGATAGAGCCTGTGTCATGGCGAATAAACACAGTATATAAGTTCTGTTGTTCATGTCATATTCTTCAGTGGGACGAGGGCAATGTTTTCCCGAAGCCACAGGGCGGAATTGCCACACGGAGGTTTGTCCACACTCAGCAGTGTGCAGATTCTTCCGGAATCCACTACCTTGTATTGGCCTCGGCGCTCTGCGCAGTGGCAGAAACTGGAGGCTGGATAGGACGTGAGCATCGCTGGAAAGTTCAGCGTTTGTTACTGATCCTTCATTGCCCATAAATTGAATGGCTGACTGGGCCATTTCATAGGGCAGTTCAGAGCCAGCCACATTACCACAGGTCTGGAGTCACGTGTAGGCCAGACCAGGATGGAATGGGAATTTCTCCTCCCAGATGTTTGTTTTTTCCTTCCGAATACAAAAATATGTTGTAGTTTTGGGGCTTTGTTACTGAGGCAGGCTTTAATATAGCAGATTCATTATAGTTAAACTCCCCTAGCTGCAGTGGTGGGATTTGAACCTGTGTCCACGAAGGCCTTTTGGATAGCTAACCCAGTGACATTACCACCGCGGCACTGTTTGCCAAGTTGTGAAGTGTGTAAGCACCCATTTTGACACATAATAATGCTTTATTGAATGTAGGATGGCGTCAGGAGGGAGGAGGAATTGTTTTGTTTCAGATCTCCAGCATCTGCAGTTCTTTGTTTTATTTTAGAGTTCTCAATGGTGCTCTTGCTAACACTAAACCACCAATCAATATGACTGTAATAGATGATCTGGTCATTGTCATTAATTAATTCCGAGCCTAGATAAATTAGGAAACCAGGCACCACCAACCTTTTTCTTCACAATGTAATTATTTATAAAATGCAACATAAAAATATCTATCTCCTCTCTAAACAATACTCATTGTCCTAGAAGTCTCCCTCTATACTCTTTGGAGCATTGATTAACTATTAAATTAATTAACTAATTAACTGATCCTTAATGGGGCATGTAACTGAAACAAAATATAAAAATAAATTTAAATTAAAATGTCATTATTGGGACTGTTAAACAATGCAGCCTCTGTGGTGCCCACAGGTCATAGAAGGCTTTAACATAGAACATAGAATAATGAGGGAGAGTCCACCACTGCTACTGGCAGGGCATTCCATGAACTCACGACTCGCTGATGTAATAGACATCATGCACTCCTTCCCTCCCTCCAGGTGAAAATCTATTTGTGCCTCATATTCCAAAGCAGTCTCCCATTGCACAATGTTCAGCACCATTTGTGACTTCTCAGACACCGAAGCATTCCCGTGTTCAAATGCAACAATATCCAGGCTTGGGCTGACAAGTTCTAGGAGAAAGTGAGGACTGCAGATGCTGGAGATCAGAGCTGAAAATGTGTTACTGGAAAAGCGCAGCAGGTCAGGCAGCATCCAAGGAGCAGGAGAAGAAGGGCTCATGCCCGAAACATCAATTCTCCTGCTCCTTGGATGCTGCCTGACCTGCTGCGCTTTTCCAGCAACACATTTTCAGCTCTTGGGCTGACAATTGGCAAGTAACATGCGTGCCACACAAATGCCAGAATATGACCTACTCCAATAAGAGGCAATCTAATCACTGTTCCTTGTCATTCAATGGTGTTACCATCACTGAATCCCCCACTATCAACATCTATTGATCAAAAACTCAACTGGACCCATCACATAAACACAGTGGCTACAAGAGTGGGTCAGAGGCTAGGAATACTGCAGTGTGTAACACACCTCCTGACTCCCCAGAGTCTGCTCACGATCTACAAGCACAAACAAGGAGTGTGATGGAATACTCCCCACTTGCCTGGATGGGTGCAGCTCCAACAACATTCAAGAAGCTTGACATCATCCAGGACAAAGCAACCCACTTGATTGGCCACGAATGCATGGACATCCACTCCTGCCATCACCAATGCTCAGTAGCACCATCTACAAGATGCACTTCAAAAGTTCACCAAAGATCCTCAGACAGCACCTTCTAAACCCACGACTACTTCCATCTAGAAGGAAAAGGGTAGCAGATACAAGGAACACCATCACCTGCAAGTTCCCCTCCAAGCCACTCATCATCCTGACCTGGAAATATATCTTCATTCCTTCGCTGTCGCCCGGTCAAAATCCTAGAGTTCCCTCCCTATGGGCATTGTGGGTTACAACCCACAGCATGTAGACTGCAGTGGTTCTAGAAGACATCTCACCACCACCATCTCAATGGCAATGAATGGATACCAAAAAAAAATGCTGGCCCAGCCAGTTACGCACACATCCCTCGAGTGAATAAATATATAAAAAAACTAGTATACTATCCAGTCCTGAGTCTGCTGAGGTCAGACATTTTCAGACTAGTAAGGCCGTAAACCAGGCTTTCTCTACACTGTTCTGAGTGATGAATGAACCAAATAAACTAATTAATTCACTATTTCTGGAAAGACCAATTCTAAAACAAAAATAATTGTAAAAGGGAACCTAACCAATTTAAATTAAATGCCATATTTTGGGAACGTAATCCATGAGCCCCTGGTCTCAAGCCTGAGATGTACCAATGTTTAATCAGTCAACACCTTTGCATCCTTAACCTTGATAATAAGTTAATAATTAATTATTTCATTGATGGTTTGTGGGAGCTTGCTGTGCACTGATTGGCTGCTGCATTTCCCCATGAGAGAAATGCTTTAAAAAAAACCACTCAAAAATACAACAAAAAAAAACTGTAGATCCGAAACAAGACTAGAAACAGCTGAAGAAATTCAGCAGGTCTGGGCAGCATCGATGGAGAGAGAGAGAGAGAGAGAGAGAGAGAGAAATTATGTTTGGAGTCCAGTGACCCTTTGTCAGAACAGTTCTGAAGAAGTGTCTCTGGAACTGGAACTTCAATTCAGTTTCTCTTTGCACAGACCTGCTGAGTTCCTCCAGCAGTTTCTGTTTATATTTTCAAAAGATGCTTAATTGGTGTAATCTCTTCGAGATGTGCTGGGTTTGTGAACAGGATGGTAGAATTCTGCACTAGCTTTATTCTGATTCTCCCATCGCATCACCCCTCAAAGATTTGAGACATTTTGATTTTGTTTTTCCTTGCTTATCTTGTCCTCATTTTCCCCTGACGAAGGGACTCGTGCCCACAGGACTGTATTCTTCAGCAGAGTATTGTGTTTCTGCAGCTCAATAATGCGCTTGTCAATTATTACTAAGCCTGTGGACTTTATCTGGGGCTGCTTGAGGCCAGATGTATGCTGAAAGACCATGAGCATGGGGAGGGTGCTGCACAAAGGGAGTGAAAAGGAATTGAATAGCCTGCTAGTGAATAAAAGCAAGAGAAATTAGACTTCCTTTCACCAGACACATGGTGACAGAAGAGAATCACTTCACTGTCTTTAAAAGAAGCTTAGCCAAAGGCAAGACTTGCTATTGGGTAGGCTGAGATTTCACAGGACACTCAAACTGCCTGCCATACTACACAGTGGTGAAAACCAATTGTTTTGAAACCCCACACAGTTCAGAAAATCGGGATAGGGCGTTCAGATTTTTGACATTGGATCTTGGCTGATCTCTATCATTAATCCGTCCATCTGCGTTTGTTTTTTAACCTCTTGAATGTACACAGAGTAAATCAGAGTGTGTACAGTCAGTCCTTGGGTTGCAATGTATCCGTTTCTGAGTCTGTTCACAAGTTGATTTGATCGCAAGTTGTTGCTCAATGAGGACAATATAAAATAACCATTAGTATAAACAGGAAAGGTTTATTTAATTATCTCAGGATTCAGTCTGATTTAACTCCAGGCCCTGTCTGATTTAGCTCGAGGCCCTGCCTGATTTAACTCGGGGCACTGTCTAATTTAACTCGAAGACATGTCTGATTTAACGTGGTCCCTGTCTGATTTAACTCGAGGCCCTGTTTGATGTAACTCGGTCCCTGTCTGATTTAACTCGGGGTACTGTCTGATTTAACCCTGGCCCTGTATGATTTAATTTGGGGCCCAGTCTGATTTAACTAAGGACTGTGTCTGATTTAACTTGAGCCCTGACTAATTTAACTCGAGACCCCGTCTGATTTAACTCAGGGCCCTGTCTGATTTAACTCTGGGCATTGTCTGGCTTAACTTGGTATATGTCTAATTTAACTCGGGGCACTTGTCTGATTTAACTTGGTACGTGTAAAATTTAACTCGGGGACCCTGTTTGATTTAACTCGGGGCCCTGACTGATGTAACTCTGGGCCCTGTCCAATTTAACTCGGGGCCCTGTCCAGTTTAACTGGGGACCCTGTCTGATTTAACTGGGGGCCCTGTCTGATTTAATTTGGGGTCGTGTCTGATTTAACTCGGGGCTCTGTCTGATTTAACCCTGGGCCCTGTCCGATTTAACTCGGGACTCTTATCCAATTTAACTGGAGCCCTGTCTGGTTTAACTAGGGACCTGTCTAGTTTAATTTGGGACCCTGTCTGGTTTAATTCACGGCCCTGTCTGATTTAACCCAGAATATTGTTGCACTGTCACTTTAAGAGTTTGATCATGTGACATGACGGTTCTTAACCGACTTTGGAGGGAAACTGCTCAGTCTCACTAACCATCTGAAGAGTGAACACCTTCTTCAAAAAGCACCTGTTGTGGTTAAACACCACCATGGCCCTTAATCTTTATTGAAGCATGACACAAGGAGAAAATTGGTAACATGGGTGGGATCTGCTTCGAGATCTACTGAGCAATCCACTAATTCATCGAAAAAATAATTAACCCCAGGAAACAGGAGAACAATGCAAAAGTCACTGGTGGCACATACTCCACCCCAAAGGACCATGGGAGTAATATAAACCCTACACCAGAGGGAAATGTTTTGAGGCGGGGACATAGACTTGAAAGCAACAGGCAGTCTCAGGAATACCTTGTTAAAAAAAAGAGCTAAGGTTTTGTGCTGAAATCTTGCACAGACAAAGTGGTGCCTTTAAGGCGTTATATCAGTGTGAATATTCAGTTATATAGCCAGTGTGAAGATTTGGCCTTCAACAATGTCAAAGGAAATTTTCCGGCTTTAGCGGCAAGACGTCAGTTGGAGAAAATCAAACTCAACTGGGCTGAAGTGAATTGCTTGCTTTACAGTGCATTGGTAGTATTCCTGCCTCTGAGCCAGGAGAGCCAAGTTCATATCCCATCTGTTATAGAGGTGTGTAATAACATCTCTGAACAGATTATTTTAAAAAATATCAGATGCTGAGACTGATCTATCACAAATCCTAAAGGACCATGCCACTGTTTTAATTTGAGATCTGGGAAAAATGAATGAAAGATCTCTGTCAAATTGAAAGTCAAGGATGAGAATCAAGGGAAATATTGCAAGGTTAAATCAGTGCCTTATGCAATCAGACCAAAGGTCAAGGCAGAAATCAGGCCAAACAAGATGTATGAGTTGAACCAGGATGGCACTTTACTCAACCTTCCAATTAATTTGCTAGAGAAGATCGACAGTGTCCACTACACCGAGGGCATTGGTAATGCACAGTCAGGGGCTCGCCCGACAGATGCAGCCTTGCCTATGACCTTCAATCAAAAGCTGAAGGCTGAAGAAGCTCAAAATACTGCTATCCTGCATTGTGAAATTAGCAGCTCAGGTACAGCAGTACAGTGCACAAAAGATCCAGTTGACTTCAGTCTAGTGTCAGCAATGAAATGAAACATAAAGGATCCATTACTGAGCTGGTATTGACAAGGTTAAACCAAAGGATAGTGTAAGGTACACTTGTGACATTGAAAGTTAATGGTCTGCTAGTACTTATCAAAAAGGTGCCTTAGAGGAAGGAAGCTGATAAACAAGGAAGTCCATGAACACTCTCTGATTCTAAATTATCCTCTCTGATTCTAAATTACACTAATTTCCATGCATAATCTCTGATTTCCATATATACTTTCTGATTTCAGTGTACACTCTCTGATTTCCGTGTACAGTCTCTGATTTCAGTGAACACCCCCTGATTTGGACGAACACACTCTGATTTCAATGTACACACTCCGATTTCCTTGGAATACTGACTGATATACTGACATTCCAGTTTACGGTACACAATCTGACTTACTCAGACTGATTGTCTGATTTACGAAGACATACTGCTGGATTTTCTCAACATAATCTCTGATTTTCTTGAAGTACTTGCTGATTTAATTGGCATTCTGAATTCCATTCACAGCGTCTGATTGTTGTGAACACTGTCTGATTCACACTGTGCGCTGCTGATTTTTCAATGCAGGTAGGACCAGTGCTGGCCAGCCAACTACAATGAATGTTGAATATGAGAAACCAAAACATTTTTGTCTGGGTTTTGAGAACAGATGGCAGTGTTGCTTTGGAAGCTGCAGGACTTTCTTTTTTATTTTGCTCTGTCTAGTTCTTCTCCAGTTACGGACTTGTTGAAAGTCCTGAGAAAAAAAACACCAGTCTATAAGAAGTGAAGAAAAGTCTCCAGAGGCCTGCTCAAGTTATCTGTACTGACAGTGACTTCAGAATTTAAGCATGATACTATTCTACGTACCTGCAATATTGGCCATTGGATTTCATGAAGGCTGGTATTCCTCATCCAGATGGTTATTGAAAGATTTATCCTTTAACTGTGTGTTTGTCGGTGTCAGTATGGGGATTGGTAATCAATAAAGATTGGGCTTAGATCGTGGATATTAGATTGCCTTATATATGAGTTCTGCTTACATTTTGCTAATTTTAAATTTTTGGTTAAGTTATAAACTTGGTATCCAAGATTTATTATTTGTCAAGTCTGGTCAGGCACAAATGAGCAATTTTGAGCATCGTTGAATGTTTTAATTTCACTGTGTTACAAATCTAGTGATCTCAAATTTGATTTGGTCTGGCTTGCTCCCCCTGTGCCATCTGTCTGATTTACTCGGTACACTGTCTGATTTTCACAGTATAATATCTGATTTATTGGTGTTTTGTCTAATTTCCATGGTACAGTGAATATTTGCTCAGAACAGTTTGATTTACTTGGGACATTCACTGGCTTGCTGGGAATATGTTCAAATTTTCTCAGTACAAACTGATTTACTCAGAATATCTCCAATTTCATTGATACACTGTGTTCTGAACAAGGAATGCATACTAATTTACTCGATACTGCCTGATATTCTGAGAGAACTGTTGGATATCCTCAGTTCATGTCAGATTTCCTCAGTACACTTGGATTCTCTTGCTCTTCGGAGGGTCAGTGTGGACTTGTTGGGCCAAAGGGCCTGTTTCCAAACTGTAAGTAATCTAGTCACTCTCTGATTTACTTGGAATACTGGCTGATTTCCCTTTTGCAGCTTGTACTCTGTGTGATTTGCTCAGGACAGTGTGTCTGACGTAGTTAGAGTATTGGCTGAAGTTCTCAGTGACTAATTTGCTTGGTACATTGTAGTATATTCTCTGTTTACTGTCTTTGAGTTACTCAATACAGTCTCTGAAGTATACGGTATACTTTCTTGGTACACTGTCTGACTTGGTACACTGTCTGAATGACTCAGTATGTTGTCTGAATTACTCAGAATATTGTTTGAGTTACTTGATGCACTCTGATTTTCAGGGTACCCTGAATTAGTAAGTCTGATTTATTTTGTACTGAGTGGTGTAGGTGGGGCTCTGTCTGGTGAAGGCGGGGCTCCGTCTGATGTCTGGTGCCTAAAGTTCATTTGGTGCAGCAACACCCCACAATGCTGTTAGGGAGGGAGTTCCAGGATTTTGACCAAGTGATGGTGAAGCAACTGCGATATATTTCCAAATCCCTATGGTGAGTGGCTTGGAGGGGAATTTGTGGGTGATGGTGTTCTTGTATCTGCTGCTCTTGTCCTCCTAGGTGGAAGTGATCATGGGTTTGGAAGGTGCTGCCTAATGTTTTATGGTGAATTTCTGCAGAGCATCTTATAGGTAGTACATACTGCTGCTACTGAATGTCGGTGGTGGACGGAGTGGATGTTTATGGATGTGATGCCAATCAGGTAGGCTGCTTTGTCCTGGATAAAGTCAAACTTCTTGAGTGTTGTTGGAGCTGCACCCACATAGGCAAATGGGGAGTGTTCATTTACCCTCCTGTCTCAATCTTTGTCGATGGTGGATAGGCTTTGGAAAGTCACGAGGTGAGTTACTTGCCACAGTATTCCTATCCTCTGGCCTGCTCTTGTAGCTATTGCATATTATATGGTGAGTCCAGTAGAATTTCTGATCAGTGGTAACCTCCAGGATGTTGGTGATGGAGGTACTCAATGATGACACAATGTCTTTGAATGTCAAGTGGCATTCATTAAATTCTCTCTTGTTGGAGATTGTCATTGCCAGGCTCTTGGGTAACATGAATAAACTTGTATCTGGCCAAGCATAGATATTGATCTGGATTCAGTATTTTTGGACATTGAATGCTCTGATATCTGAAGAATTGTGAATGATGCTGAACATTGCACTCAGTTCTCTAGGATTTGATAGTGTGGAACAGGCCAGACCCTGGTGGGTTGAGAATCAAAGGAGGGAGAGTGAGGCTTCAATGGAGTGTCATTTAAAGTCCTCTGAACTCATGGATAGGCAGACTCTTGTAAGTTCCTCTTGTTAAGGCACTGAATGTTTCTAACTGCTGAATCTTTCTGTCAATCTGTGACAAGGTGCGCCGTTGCAGCAGCCCTAGGTGCGGGAATTGTTTAAAATACTTGCGTGACTTCTGAGTCCCTCTTCACCACATGTCTTCGCCCTTGGGGATTACCCACACTCCCTCAGAAGACCCCTGACATCACATGGGTAGAGGGCAGCAAGCCATCGAAGAACTTCTACGGGTGGGAGGCTGAAAATTGCTGTATTCATTCAGAGCTTCTGTCGGTCTCCAGGGAGACCCTGCAATAGTGGAATTTGTCAGCTTCCCAGCACATCGTGCTTAATTTGTTTCATTCTGCACCACTTGTTAGACTGTGATGTCAGTAACATGCTCCCATTTAAAGAATGCCCCTCACAGTGATTTTGGGTATTTTGGAAACCATCATCATCACTTCCTAACCTGCCTAACCCCTTCTTTTCTCAACACCTCCATTATCATTCCCCTACATCGTCTAAGATCTTTTTAAAAATTCACATGGAAGTAATCAGATATCACTGTCAGCAGGCTGAATGGTCTCAAAGAATTCCTACAGTGCGAAAAGAGGCCATTCGGCTCATCAAGTCTGGACCAGCCCTTCAAACATCTCACTCAGACACAGTCCCTTATCCTATCCCTGCAACCCTGTATTTCTAATGGCTAGTCTACCTAGTCTGCACATCCCTGGACACTATGGGCAATTTAACATGGCTCATCCAGCTAACCTGCGCATCTTTGGACTATGGGAAGAAATGACAGCACTGGGTGGAAACCCATATACACATGGGGATTATGTGCAAACTCTAGTGAACCTGGGTCACTGGCACTGTGAGGCAGCAGTGCTGACCACTGAGCCTGTTTCATCTGGAATATGAGATTCCATGGCTCTGTGAAATGGTCAGAGGTTTCTGTTAAAAAGAACAGAGGATCCTGAGCCTGCACTTGCCAGCAGTGGGACTGGATCAGCAGTCTGCCTGGTAATAGACACCTGATTGGCCGCTCAGACCTTATCCGAGATGTACTGAAGAAACTAATCGAGTTCAAAATGAATAACACACCCTAGTTTGATGGAGTGCATCCGTGTACTGTAAAGGAATCTAGGAAAGGCATAGCACTGGCATTACACCCTATATATTTAATCATTTGTTTGAGAAAGCCATTATGCCAGAGAACTGACAAATTGCTTCGATGACTCCTATACTTACAAAGGTCAGATGAGGAACACAACCTGTCCTGGTAATTATAGATGAGTCAACTTCACATTGGCAATATGAAAAATAGTGTGATCCTCACAAAGAGAGATAATAAAAGAACATAGAGAGAAATGAAAAATTTAATCATGAATTATCAGGACAGATTCCTAAAGGGAAAATCTTGTTTGACTGACCTAATTGAGGTTTATGAGGAGGCAAGAGAGAGTGTAGAGAGTGGTGATAAGTTATGTGTCGATATCACAACTGGATTCCAGCATGATTTGGAGATGCCGGGACTGGTATGTACAAAGTTAAAAATCACACAGCACCAGGTTATAGTCCAACAGGTTTAATTGGAAGCACATTAGCTTTGTCACAATCACCTAATGAAGGAGCGTCGCTCCGAAAGCTAGTGTGCTTCCAATTAAACCTGTTGGACTATAACCTGGTGTTGTGTGATTTTTAACTTTGGATTCCAGAATGTTTTTGATAGAGGATGACTGGAAAGCAGATTAGTGCAAACTAGTGAACAATCTATTTACCCCATTTACAGAAACGTTGAGCAGAACTTCATTGCTATCCTTTTCTCTTGCCTCCCAGTTTCATGTGAGGTGACAATATCTGCCATTACTGATGATGCACTCTAGCTATTAACAGCAACTGTTAGCAGGTTACCAGACTGGCTCCTGGGATGGCATCACTGACGTATTAAGAGAGACGGGATTGGTTGGAATAGTATTCATTGGAATTTTGAAGAATGAGAGGGGGAATCCCTGAGAATCAATAGAATTCTAACAGGCTAGACATGGAAAACAAAAGAAGAATGTTCCCGATAACCAGGGAGCCCAGAAGCAGGGACCACAGTCTAAGGACACAGAGTAGGCCATTTAAGACTTGAGATGAGGAAATACGTCTTCACCCAGAGAGTGGTAAGCCTGTGGAATTTTCTGCCAAATTCTCTGGGGGGGCAAAACATTGAATGTTTTCAAGGAAAAGAGTTACATAGAGTTTTGAGGGCACGGGGAGAAAGGAAGAACATGATACTGAATTGGAGGATCAGCCATGATCATATTGAATGGTGGAGCATACTCAAAGAGCTGAGAGGCCTACTCCTGTTCCTATTGTCTATGTTTTGATGTTTCTAACCTTCAAAACCATAAACACCAGAGAATAAAAGCCCAGTTTGCTCAGGTGCTCATCATAGTACAACCATTTCATCCCAGTTTGTCCAACTTAGTGGCCATTCAATGTGCTGTCTCCAATGCAAGTGTACCCTTCCTTAAATAGAGGAACTGCCATTTTCTTCTGTTATTGGTTAGTAGCATAGGTTCAGTTTATTTGTTAATCTCAAACAGGTTTTCTTAGCAGATAATTTGCAGTTTTATGGTGTCTATGTACTTATCCTTAGTCCAGAGTGCAGCTGCTTGTCCTCATGGATGGTAGTCAAGAGTCACAGAGTCATTCAGCACAGAAACAGACCATTCAGTCCAACCAGTCCATGCCGAATGTAATCCTAAACTGAACTAGTCCCACCTGCCTGTTCCTGAACCATATCCTTCCAAACCCTTCCTATTCATGTGGTATCATCTGGGTGCCTGGCTCATGAAGATATTTAGCCATTAAAGCAGTAACATGACAGAGAACAGACATTTTTCACACCACGAGTGCAGAATGTGAAATTCGCTCTGACTCAAGGTAAGAGGGTCAGCCAGTGAATGGGTCAGTAAGTAGCACTCACTGAGTTCACACCTCAGCGCAGAGAATTAAGTACAAAGTTAATGCTCCAATGAGGCACTGAATCACACAATTGTTAAGAAGGCCATTCAGTCTGGCATTGAGCTCAGTGGTTAGCACTGCTGCCTCACAGCGCCAGGGACTTGGGTTAGATTCCACTCTTGAGCAACTGTCTGTGTGGTGTTTGCACATTCTCCCTGTGACTGTATGGGTTTCCTCTGGGTGCTCTGGTTTACTCCTGCAGTCCAAAGATGTGCAGGTTAGGTGGGTTGACCGTGCTAAATTGCCCATAGTGTCCAGGGATGTGCAGGCTAGGTGGGTTAGCCATGGGGGAAAACAGAGATGGGGTGGACCTGGATGGGAAGGTTTTTGGAGGGTCGGGGTTGACTTGATGGGCCAAGTGGCCTACTTCTACACTTTAGGGATTCTATGATTATACTTAGTGCCTAACTTTATTTATTCCCTCTGAATTCTTTGAAGGAGTGCTGCACTGTTGGAGGTGCCTTTATTTTCTGATAAAATGTTCAAATGAAGCTTGCCTGCTCTATATGTGGATGTAAAACAAATCTAGTCCACCGAATATCGTGCGCAATATTACTCCTTGTCCACCATCATGACAATAAATGGTCATATCATGGTTGTTTGTGGACACTTACTATATGCAAATTGACAGTAGTGTTTCCTGCATTGTCACAGGAATACTCTTTTAAACAAAGCCCAATTCATCTGAAAGTCCTGTGCATGTAAGTAACTCTTTTAAAGACAAATGGATAGAGCACAGTCATCATTCACTAACCTGGTCTGAACCTACAGCAAGATCTCAGAGGTGATAGAAAATACTGAGAAGACCAGTCGACCCATTGTCCCCAGTGCTCACCTTTTAGTTCAGGTTATTGCGGCCAATGTTTTAACAGTTCTAATCAACAGACTGATCATTGGGAGGATGGACAGGGGAGGAGGCAGTGAAGATCAATGTATCTGAATTTTAGTCCTCTCGCATTTATGTTACTTTAATTTTCATGAACAAAAGAGCAGGTCAAAGTTGAAAGAGACACACAGACTGTCCCCCTTGACTATCAATTCTATTATCCCATCACACAGAGCTCAGAGCTAGCATCATCACAAACAGAATATGCTGAGTCTACGCCATTCCCATTTCCCTGGATATCATCTCCCGCTCAAGATCTTTTTTGGTGATATCATACGTTCAGCTGGATCAATGTGTGCAGGTGAGCCTCTGTAATGCAGGCCCACCCTCCAAACCACATTCCTACCACAGTCTATGGCCAGGGAAGAAGAATGTTTGGGTTCTGGTGAGCCACAATGCAGTGTGGGTAGCTGTGGGCGTAAGGCAGTTTGATTAGACACCCTCCTCATTCATAAAATGTCGGAACAGAAGGAGGCCATTCAGTATTGAGTCAGCTCAGTGAGAGCATGGCTGACCTGATAATCTCCAACTCCACTTTCCTGGCTGTTCCCCAAAGTCTTTCATTCTTCTATCCATCTCAGTCTTGGATGTACTTAATGACCCAGCCTCGATAGCCCTCTGCAGTAAAGAATTCCACAGACTCATGACCATCTGAAAGAACAAATTCCTCCCTATTTCTGCCTTAAATGGTTGACCTTTACTTGGATATTATGCCCTCTGGTTCTAGACACCAGACAGGCACATACATGAACAGACGTCAATATCTACCCTGTCAAACCCAGAGGTATCTTGTTTATTTAAGATCTCCTCTCATTTATCTGCAATGCATTTTTTTGTAGGTCAGCAGCTCAGGTCTCAATGTTGTCCATACATTCCCCGAATGACTCTTCACATATCCAACCCACCTCTCCCATGGTGTAGCCATTCTTCCTGCAATTCCTCACAGATATACCCAGCCCTCCCTCCTCAATGTTTAACATACATCATGCCCTATCATATTCTCCTGCCTCCTCACACTCTCCATGCTTCCAACATGACACTCATGCCCCAATGTCACCTTCCAAACTCTCTCATACATTAACCCATACACCCGGAGCAACAACTGTCATACACCCCAGGAGTCCACCATGCATCCTCCACCCCCGAGGCTCCCAGCCTCCTTCCTGATGAAGGGCTTTTGCCCAAAGTGCCGATTTTTCTGCTCCTCGGATGTTCCCGGATCTGCTGTGCTTTTCCAGCACTACTCTAATCTTGACATGAATCCTCTACAGCCAGTCACCCAGACTTTAGGATCTCTTTGAACTGATATTTTAGTAAAAGTGATAATAATCTAATAGGATTCTCTATTGGATGTGTTCCATGCTGGAAAGAAAAAACATGTCATTCATAAAAATCATTCACAAAGTAATCATTCCCCTCAAATCATATATCTGTTATAAATCCTAACAAATAATCATTCAGTAATCACTTTCAAAGTCATATGATCTTCTTGCTATGTCTTTCAAAATGTCAATAAAGACGTGAACATAGCCACTTGCTGAGATAAATGATTCTTACGTTTGTTGAACTCAGCCAAGCATTCATAATGGGCTCAGTTATCAGAAAAACCCTGAGGAATCTAAACAGTGGGATTGACTGAAATTGAAAGGTCAGGTGGGTGATAAGCTGGAAATGTGTTGCTGGAAAAGCGCAGCAGGTCAGGCAGCATCCAGGGAACAGGAGAAACAGGTGGGTGATAAGCCAATGAAAATGATTTTGTTATTTATCTTCCAGCAGCCATTTATTCTTTTGAAGTTTGCTATAGGTTCCCTCTTAACCTTTGTGTTCCTGTACACAATAGTTCCTTCTTTTTGTGCCTTTATATAAATTGTATGTCCTTTACATTGCAACATTGACAACACATCAAAAACTCTTCAATATTGTGAAAAATGGTTTGGCATATTATGTGTTTGTGAAAAGTGCTTCTTAATTGCAAATTCTTCCTTTATAATTCTTTTTCCTGGCATCATTCAATGAATGTTCATTGTTTCCTCTCTATCGTCCTAATGTCCTTCAACCAAAAAAACACAACAGTGGAGATCAGGCCATTGCCACATATTGTTCATTCATTTCTTTATTGCCAGAGCATTAGCGAGGCTTTTGGTATCAGCTTGTTTTTTCTCTGGTGTTTTTTTTTCAGATTACAGAACCTACACATCCAACGTTTTTGCTTTCCCTGCTCTTTTTAGCCTCAATACCCCCTTCAGTTGTTGACTGGACAAAGCTGACAGGTTTTCATTTCCAATGTTGGACTTGCTTCTCTGAAAGACACACAGAATGTTTTTCCACATGTAGAGATCTATCAAGCTCAGTCACAGTGACTGAGTCCCCACAGCCCTCTGGTGTCGACAAGAATTTCCTTTCCATCTCGGTCCTAAATGTCCTCTCCTACATTCTGAGATTGTCTGCCTTAGTTTGAGACTCTCTACTCACTCTCTCAGACAGGAGGAACCATCCTTCCTGCATCTATCCTGTCGAGCCCTGTAATAAATTTTAAACGAGATAACCTTGCATTCTTCTAAATTTCCAAGAGTAAAGGACCTCTATTTGACCTTTCCTCATCAATACATTCTTACATCTTGGCAGTTGCTCCTGTGGACTTCTGTTGCACTCACTCTATAGAAAAGGTGGAAACCAGGAGCAGCAGAAGGCCATGTGGCTCTTCACACCTTCTCTGCCATTCGTTATGATTGTGAGGGCTTGTTTTGATTCATTTATTGTCGCAAGTACCTAAGTGCAGTAAAGTGCTTTGTTTGCAAACAGTATAGGCAGATCATAATAGGAAGGACACACAGATCATGGGGTGAAAAAAAACTTAGACAGATGCATAATGTAAGTTTAAAAATGCAGAACGGGTTTAAGAAATGTTAGCGTTAGGTCTGCTAACGGCAGCTGGCAAGGAGTCAGCGCCAACCTATTACACACTAAATGGTAAGATCTGTGGAGTATTGCTGGACAAAAACACCTTGGAGTGCAGATTCATAGTTCCTTGAAAGTGGAATTGCAGGTAGATAGGATAGTGAAGAAGGCGTTTGGTACGCTAGCCTTTATTCATCAGCGCATTGAGTATAGAAATTAGGAGGGCATTCTGCGGTTGTATAGGGAGTTGATGAGGCCACTTTTGGAAAACTGCGTAAATTCTGGTCTCCTGCCTCTCGGAAGGATGTTGTAAAACTTGAAAGGGTTCAGAAAAGATTTACATGGATGTTGCCATGTTTGGAGGATTTGAACTACAGGGAGAGGCTGAACAGGCTGGGGCTGTTTTCCCTGGAGTGTCAGAGGCTGAGGAGTCACCTTATAGAGGTTTATAAAATCCCGCAGGGTTCGGTGCTGGGGCCACAGCTGTTCGCATTATATATTAACGATTTGGATGAGGGAACCCTGGAGTGTCAGAGGCTGAGGAGTCACCTTATAGAGGTTTATAAAATCATGAGGGGCATGGATAAGGTGAGTAGACAAGGTCTCTACCCTGGGCTTGAGGAGTCAAAAACTAGAGGGCATAGGTTTAAGGTGTAGGTGAATTGCTTAAAAGGGACCTAAAGGGCAACCTTTTCTCAAAGAGGGTGGTGTGTGTATGGAATGAGCTGCCAGAGGAAGTGGTGGAGTTTGTACAATTACAGCATTTAAAATGCATCTGAATAGGTGTGTGAATAGGAAGGAGTTTGAGGGGTATGGGCAAATACTGGCAAAGGGGACTGGATTTATTTAGGATATCTGATCATAATGGGACAAGTTGGACCTAAACATCTGTTTTCATACTATACAGCTCTTTGATACATTCAGTCTCCGATACTCCAGGGGAAATAGCCCTAGTCTATTCAGCCTCTCCCTAAAGCTCAAATCCTCCAACCCTGGCAACATCCTTGTAAATCTTTTCTGAACCCTTTCAAGTTTTACAACATCCTTCCTATAGAAGGGAAACCAGAATTTACACAGTTTCCCAACAGTCGCGTCATCAACGCCCTGTACAGCCACAGTATGACCTCCCAACTTCTATACTCAATGCACTGATGAATAAAGGCAACCATACCAAACACCTTATTCACTATCATATACCTTATTCATTATCATATACTCTATGATTGATCTTTTATCTCAAACTTCCTTCCTCTACTGACTCCTTGATGCCTTACAAGATCATGCCTTAAATCTAAAAAACATATCTGTCACTTTCTTGCATGTATTCAGATCAATGACAAGTGTATCTTTCTGTGAGCAAGGCCCAGGCCATTGGGATACAGCTGAGTCCACTCCTCAGGGCCCAGTGGTATAGGGAGTTACTGTGCTTGGACAAGGGGACAGAGGCTTGGGCTACGGTTCAGCCCAGGTTCATGATTTATATCTCCAGTCCAGTCTATAAATAAATGTCAGAATTCAGAATGCTGTTTTTTTTTTCCTTTGTAGTATTCTAGCGTCATAGAGTCAGAGAGATGTACAGCATGGAAACAGACCCTTCGGTCCAACACGTCCATGCCGACCAGATATCTTAAATTAACCTAGTCCCATTTGCCAGCACTTGGCCCATATCCCTCTAAACCCTTTCTTTTCATATACCCAGATGCCTTTTAAATGTTGCAATTGTACCAGCCTCCACTACGTGTATGGTAGCTCATACCATACACGTACCACTGTCTGCATCCATACACGTACCACCCTTTGCATGAAAAGGTTGCCCCTTAGGTCTCTTTTATATCTTTCCCCTCTCACCCTAAGCCTATGCTCTCTAGTTCTGGACTCCTCCACCCAGGGAAGAGACCTTGTCTATTTATCCTATCCATGCCCCTCATGATTTTATAAACCTTTATAAGATCACCCTCAGCCTCCGACACTCCAGGGAAAACAGCCCCAGTCTATTCAGCCTCTTCCTAACAGCTCAAATTATCCAACCCTGGCAACATCTTTGTAAATCTTTTCTGAACCCTTTCAAGTTTCAAAATATCCTTCCGACAGGAAGGAGACCAGAATTGAACACATTATTCTGAAGGTGGCCTAACCAATGTCCTGTACAGTTGCAACATGACCTCCCAACTCCTGTACTCAATGCTCTCCTATAAGAGATTCTCACCATCAATGATCTATACCTCCAAAATCTCTCATCCTTCTCTCCCCACTCCTGACCAACTACAAAGTGTTGGTTTCTCTGCACTGAACTGCGTTTGCCACTTAATTACCTACTTTGCTGTGCTCTTCAATACAGTATCATCAGCAAACCTGAATAGACTTCCTCTTATGTAAGAAGAAGGCAAAAGCAGCAGTTTCTAAGATGGACTTTTCAACATTGCTGTAATCTTTGCTTTCTGTCAATTAGTCACCTGATTGCCTGAATTTTCACAACAAATCTCTTAAAGCATCTTATCAAACGCATTCTGGAAACCTGTGTATGCACCAATCCCCCTATTTCTTTTTGCAGTACACTTGAGGACTCTGCAAGAATCTTGATTAAATTAGTCAAACTTAATTTCTCCATATCAAGTCTGTAGTGAATGTCCTGGTAATTCTTTGCCTTGCAAAATGCTTAGTAATTTAATCCAGGATTATAAACTGTCAAGACTCTAGCTATTTAATAGCTATTTTTCAGGTGTTTCGGAGCTGGGGGGGGGGGGGGGGGGGGGGGGGGGGGGGGGGGGGGGGTAAAATTGATCAGGAGCTGTCCCACTGCATCCCTGGCAGCTGTGGTTTAGTGGCATTCAGGTCTCTGAATCAAGAGATTGTGGGTTCAGCTTGCACTCCAGAAACTTGAACACAGAATCCAGGTTTGATGCTCTGGTGCATTACTGAGTGCAGCCCTGTCAGTGGTGCCATTTTCAGCTGAGACATTCAACCGATGCCCCACCTGCATTCGCAGACAGATGTGAACTATCCCATGGCACTCCTGAAGGAAAAAGCAGCAGCGTTCTCTCTGACACCCCAGACACTTTTTATCCCTCACTCACAATGACTGCATCAGAGTGTCTGGTTAATATTGTTGTCTAAGGGTTAATGTTGTTGTGTAAGGGCTAATGTTGGAGGCTGCATTAAGCTCCATTCAGTCTGATGATGTTTTAACTTCTTGGAGGGGAAAAGGCAGATCATGAAGGGTACAGACCTAATGATTTGGAGATGCCGGTGTTGGACTGGGGTGTACAAAGTTAAAAATCACACAACATCAGTATATAGTCCAACAGGTTTAATTGGAAGCACACTAGCTTTCGGAGTACCTGATGAAGGAGCGTCGCTCCGAAAGCTAGTGCTTCCAATTAAACCTGTTGGACTATAACCTGGTGCTGTCTTATTTTTAACTTGGTACAGACCTAGGTCTCCTCATTGTCTTAATAGAAACATCTAACTTCCTAAAGTAACCCATATTGAGTTAGGATCATGCAATGAGCTGCAGCTTGTCAAGAGGAGATCTTCCTCTTGTTAAGCCTCACCAATGGCTTTCCTCAATCACTTTAAACCAAGTAAATAAATAAATAAAGAGAAAGGGCAGTGGCAGCAAGTGGGCCTAATTGCAGACTAGTAGTTGAAGCAGAAAAAACAAGCGTTACATTGTTTTTGTGGGAATTTAATGTGTGAAATTGATCCCATTGTTTCCGACATTGTAACAGTGGCTGCACTTTGGAGGCAAAGTGCTTTGGGATGTAATGGGTTTGTGACATGTGCTCGGGAGATGCAAAACTTTCTTGACAGCTTTTTGTCCATAAGATGCAGGAGGAGAGATAGGCCATTCATCCCATCAAGTCTACTGTGTTATTCAATGAGATTATGGATAGTTTGACAATCCTCATCTCCACTTTCCTCTGTTTTACATGTAACTCTTGAGTCCCTTTCTGATTAAAAAATCTGTCTATCTCAGCCCTGAATTTACTTAATGACTCAGCCTCGACAGCCCTCTGTGGTAAAGAATTCCATAGATTCACTCCCCTCTGAAAGAAAAAAATCTTCCTCATCTTGATTTTAATGTGTGATCCCTTCTTTGGAGGTTATGCCCTTTGGCCCTAGCAACCTGTCTGCATCTTCCCTGTCAAGTCCCTACAATCTTACATGTTCCAACAAGGTCATGCCTTATTCTTCCAAACTCCAGTGAGTACAGGTCCAACCTACTCAATCTCTCCTTAAAAGAAAATCCCTCCCTACACAGGATCAGCCGAGTGAACCTTCTCTGGACTGTCATCAGTCTATCTTTGCTTCAGTAAAGGACCCGAAACCTCACCCTGACTCGAACCTTTTATTATTGAAGCAAATCCTCCTGACTTTTATACTCCTTCCCATTTGAAATAAAGGCCAGTAATCCATTTGCCTTCTTTATTACTGGCTAATAATCAAATATATCACTGTCATGTTCTTAATGTAAACCCAGAACGCATGAGAAACAAAGCAGGTCTGATTTGTGGAGATAGCAACAGTGTTAACATTTAGAGTTCATTATGATTCTTGGTGATCCTGATTATTTACTCCTGCACTTACTGGCTTAATATCAGCATCTGCTGCAGTTTGCTTTTGTTTTACTGCAGAGTCCAGAGTTGTGAAGCTGATGGTACAAGCTTTTGACAAGTAAAGAAAGTTCATATGTTTTAGTACTTGGATGGGCACAAGCAGTCACATGGTGGGGTAATAGCAGGACATACTGTGGCCACTTCCATCCTGCCTAAACAAGGTGTGGAGGTGCCAGTGCTGGACTGGACTGGACAAAGTTAAATATCACACGAAACCAGGATATAGTCCAACAGGTTTATTTGAAAGTACAAACTTTCGGAGTGCTGCTCCTTTGTCAGGTAGCTAATGGGGCAGGATACATAGGAAACAGAATTTATAAGGAAAACACCAAAGTGTCATACAACTGATGTGATGTCAGAGAGTCATAGAGATGTACAGCACAGAAACAGACCCTTCAGTCCAACTCGTCCATGCCAACCAGATATCCTAACCTAATCTAGTCCCATTTTCCTGCACTTGGCCCATATCCCCCTAAACCCTTCTAATTCATATACGCATCCAGATGCCTTTTAAATACTGTAATTGTACCAGCCTCCACCACTTCCTCAGGTAGCTTATTCCATACATGTACCACCCTCTGCGTGAAACAGTTGTTCCTTAAGTACCTTTTATATCTTTCCCCTCTCACTCTGAACTTATGCCCTCTAGTTCAGGACTCCGCCACCCCAGGGAAAAGACTTTGTCTATTTACGCTACCCAGGCCCCTTATGATTTTATAAACCCCAATAAGGTCACCCCTCAGCCTCTGCCGCTCCAGGGAAAACAGCCACAGACTGTTCAGCCTCTCCCTATAGCTCAAATCTTCCAACCCTGGCAACATCCTTGTAAATCTTTTTTAAACGCTTTCAAATTTCACAACATCCTTCTGATAGGAAGGAGACCAGAATTGCATGTAATATTCCAAAAGTGGCCTAACCAACGTTCTGTACAGACACAACATGACCTCCTAACTCCTATACTCAAGGCTCTGACCAATAAAGGAAAGCATGCCAAATGCCTTCTTCACTATCCTATCTACCTGTGACTCTATTTGCAAGGAACTATGAATCTGCACTCCAAGGCTTCTTTGTTCTATAACACACCCTTGGACGTTACCATTAAATGTATAATGATTTGATTTTCAAAAAATGCAGCACCTCGCATTTATCTAAATTAAACTCCATCTGCCACTCCTCAGCCCATTGGCCCATCTGATCAAGATCTCATTATAATCTGAGGTAACCTTCTTCGCTGTCCACTACACCTCCAATTTTGGTGTCATCTGCAAACTTACTAACTATACCTCTTATGTTCAAATCCAAATCATTTATCTAAACGATGAAATGTAATGGACCCAGCACTAATCCTTGCAGCACACCACTGGTCACAGGCCTCCAGTCTGAAAAACAACCCTCCACCTCCACCCTCTGTCTTCTACCATCGAGCCAATTCTGTATCCAAATGGCTAGTTCTCCCTGTATTTCATGAGATCTAACCTTGATAACCAGTCTCCCATGATGAACTTTGTTGAACAACTTACTGAAGTTGTTCACGTTGAAATTTCACGTTGAAATTTCAACTCACTGAAGTTGAAATCACGTCCACCACTCTGCCCTCATTAATCCTCTTTGTTACTTCTTCAAAAAACTCAATCAAGTTTGTGAGACATGATTTTCCGCACAAAGCCATGCTTACTATCTCTAATCAGTTCTTGCCTTTCCAAATACATGTACATCCTGTCCCTCAGGATTCCCTCCAACAACTTGCCCACCACTGATGTCAAGCTCACCTGTTTATATTTCCCTGGCTTGACCGTACCACCTTACTTAAATAGTGCCACCACATTAGCCAACCTTCCGACACCTCACCTGTGACTATCGATAACACACAAATCTCAGCAAGAGGCCCAGAAATCACTTCCCTAGCTTCCCACAGAGTTCTTGGGTACACCTGATCAGGTTCTGGGGATGTATGCACTTTTAATGCATTTCAAAACATCCAGCACCTCCTCCTCTGTAATATGGACATTTTTCAAGATGTCGCCATCTATTGCCCCACATTCTACATCTTCAATATCCTTTTCCACAATAAACATTCCCTGTATCTACCAGCTTTCTTTTCACCCTAATAAGAATATACTTTCTCTGGACTCTCGTTATCTCATTTTGAAGGCTTCCCATTTTCCAGTTGTCCTTTACCTGCAAACATCTGAACCAATCAGCTCTTGAAAGTTCTTGCCTAATACCGTCAAAATTAGCCTTCCTCCAATTTAGAACTTCAGCTTTTAGAACCAGTCTATCCTTTCCATCACTATTTTAAAACTAATAGAATTATGGTCGCTGACCCCAAAGTGCTCCCCTACTGACACCTCAATCACCTGCGCAGCCTTATTTCTCAAGAGTAGGTCAAACTTCGATTGCTGTTAAGCCTCTAATCACTTAGAATGGGGATGCAGGTTTTGATTGGTCAATAGGAAAATCCCAGAATTTCTTTCAAATCATAGCCCCAAGATAACTTAAGGTTTTATCAGTACATAAAAAAGGTGACATCTCAGCTCAGACAATGCGTTAAAGCTGTGAGGTTAGAATCCATCTGTATCCCAACCTGAATTCAGATTAGTTTTATTTCTAAAGTAGGAATTCATAAAATGTCATATTGACTGACTGTCTGCTGATTGTGTGCGTTTTGAACAAAACAGAATGTATCTGCAAATGCAAAATTCACTCCATAGACGTGTGTGTGTGTGTGTGGTGTGGCCCCTTTCGCTCATGGCTGACCATGGGTTACATCCTCGTTGTTCTAGCTTTCTGCTTCCCTGAAGCAATGTCGCTTCTGACAGCAGAGACCATTGCTGGAGTGACAGTCCCGGTTGCAGGGGTCACATCTGTGTGTTGTCGTCGCTCTGCTAGAGCTGCTGCACTCCTTCCTGCGGGCCCGTTTGTCTGCTGCAGTGTTCATCAGCATCTTTTCACCTGTCTTGAGGTGTTGGTTCAGAGTGCTTTTCCATTTCATGAGGTCAGCTGCAAGCCTTTCCCAGGACTCCGTAACGATATCAAGGGCCTTCATGTCCTTCATGCAGATGTCCTTGTAGCGCAACTGGGGTACCCAGTGGGTCTCATCCCAGATGCATGCTCTCCATAGAGGATATCCTTTGGGATGCAGCCATCCTCCATGTGTTGGACATGGCCCAGCCAGACCAGTCTCCGCTGCCTGAGCAAAGTGTACATGCTGGGAAGGCCAGTGAGGAATAGGACCGCTGCGTTGGACACTGTGCCTTGCCAGGATATGCCCAGGATAAGGCAGATGATCCTCAAGTGGAAAGTGTTCAGTCTTCTCTTTTGTCTGGCATATGTAGTCCACGTTTCACTGCCGTACAGCAGTGTGCTTATGACGCAGGCTTTGTAGACTGATATTTTTTGTCTTCACTGTCAGCTTTGGATTTGCGTCGTGAGGCGCGCAAGAGTTGAGGCTGCTTTCCTGATCCTCTTGTCGATAGTGTGGGATTTACATATTAATCAATCAAAACCTGCATCCCCATTTAAGTGATTAACGATTTAACAGTCAACTAGGTTTATCTAATACACCACATCAGTTATATGCTACTTTGATCTTTTACTTATAAATCCTGTGTCCTATGTATCCTGCCCCATTTGCTACCTGATGAAAGGGCAGCGATCTGAAAGCTTGTACTTTCAAATAAACCAGTTGGACTATAACCTGATGTCATGTGATTTTTTTTAACTCTACTAAAAAGGCAGGTGGCTCAGTGGTTAGCACTGCTGCCTCACAGCGCCAGGGTCCCAGGTTCAATTCCAGCCTCGAGCAACTGTCTGTGTGGAGTTTGCACATTCTCCCCGTGTCTGCGTGGGTTCCCTCCGGGTGCTCCGGTTTCCTCCCACATTCCAAAGATGTGCAGGTTAGGTGAATTGGCCAAGCTAAATTGTCCATAGTGTTAGGTGCGTTAATCAGAGGGAAATGGCTCTGGGTGGGTTACTCTTCGGAGGGTTGGTGTGGATTTGTTGGGCCGAAGGGCCTGTTTCCACACTGTAGGGAATCTGAACATCTAAACGTATGTGGAAATGTGGAAACCCAGTGCAATGACTAAACTGGAGCTGATTCCAAGGGATCCTGGCTCCCTGGCAGACAACTTGATCTAGATCAGAGTGGTGCTGGAAAAGCACAGCAGATCAGGCAGCGTCGAAGAGCAGGAAAATCGACATTTCGGGCAAAAGCTCTTCATCAGGATGCTGCCTAACATGCTGTGTTTTTCCAGCACCACTCTGATCCAAACTCTGGTTTCCAGCATCTGCAGTCCTCACTTTTGCCTAGACAACCTGATCTAAACAATGATGTGAAACAAGATTGCAATGAGTGTGTGTAAATGAACACAAGCTAGCGTGAGCTGTTCCCTGTTCTCAAGATCAGCGTGGTGCTGGAAAAGCACAGCAGGTCAGGCAGCATCCGAGGAGTAAGAAACCCGACGTTTCGGGGAGGAGCCCTTCATCAGGAGTGAGGCTGGAAGCCCCAGGGGTGGAGAGATAAAGGGAAGTGGGTGGGGCTGAGGAGAAGGTAGCTGAGAGTACCGCCTACCATTTATCTCTCCACCCCGGACGCTCCCAGCCTCATTCCTGATGAAGGGTTCCTGCCCGAAATGTTAATTTCCCTGCTCCTCGGATGCTGCCTGACCCCCTGTACTTTTCCAGCACCACTTTAATCTTGATTCTAATCTCCAGCCTCTGCAGTCCTCACTTTCACCCTGTTCCTTATTCTCGTCAACTTCTCAACCCACAAATTTGAAAAATGGTACTCTTTTTCTTATTAATTTCTCTAGGCTTCTCCCGCCTAACTTACTCTGAATAATTGATAAGCCAGTCGAGGTAATTATTTGTTAAATAAGTGATTATCCACTTGTGCGGAAGTATAATGCTCGGCATTTTGGTAATCTTCAACTTGGTCCAGACAAGGAATATTGGTTTTGTGCTAAGGAAATCATTTCCTTACTGAGTCTTTTGTCTTTGGGTTTATATTGGTCAATATAGGGCAGTCCTCCTCCCTCATTGTTTAAACTGGTGTCACGTGCATTCCTGCACCTTATTGAAATAATTATACAGACGACAAGGTTTGTGAATGTGTGGACTCAAAATCCAATACTGAGAGAGTTAGCCTTTAGCTCAGCTTAGGATACGAGCTCGTAGGTTTGTCGCAGGTCTAGTTTCAGAGGTCTTGGCTCTGGCTATATATAGCATGAGGAGAGCAATGGACACCCAATGCTGAAGTCCAGGTTAATTCTCCAGGGTCAAGGATTCAAATCTCACCAGGACAGCTAGTGGAACTTAAACCTGATTGATCAAAAATCTAGAATTGTAAAGTAGTCTCCATTATGGTGACCATGCTAACGGTCAACAATTGTCATAAAAAATCCATTTGGTTCACTAATATCCTTTTAGGGATAGAAATCTGCGGTCCTTATCCAGTCTGGCCTATAAGTGACTCCAGACCCAAAGCAATGTGGGTTGTCTCTGAACTGTCTTCTGAAATGGCCCTAACAAACTACTCAGTTCAAGGGTAATTAAAGATGGACAATAAATACTGATGTTGCCACTGCTGCCCACATACCATGAATGAACAAAGAAAAAATATATAATTTTCTGAAAACTGTAATAAAAAGAGCAAGATTGTTTCTTAAATAAAACAAAGAACTGCCGATGCTGCAAATCTGAAACAAAGACAGAAATTGCTGGAGAAACTCGTCAGGTTTGAAGAAGGGTTACCGCCTTGAAATATTAGCTCTGCTTTCTCTCCACGGATGCTCCCAGACTTGCTGAGTTTGTCCAGCAATTTCTGCTTGGGTTATTGAAATTGCATGTTGGGGTGAGTTGTTTCTTCACCTGTTTTCTGATGTCAGTCACAGGTCTAACATTCGTACATTCTAAAAATCCAAGCCATCGCTGTGAACCCCTGCATGAAATGTAAAAGCTGTCAGTTCTTGTGGTAATATTTACTCATCTCTGTATTTCTGTGTGATTTCCTGTCAGCTTGAATTGAACAAACAGACACATTTAAAAAAAATATTGTATTTCCATTGCACCTTTCCCAGCCATGCGCATCCCAAAGCACTCTACACATCCAGTCATAGAATCATGCAGTACAACTTGTCAGTGCCATTCAAATTTCCTAAACTGGGCTAGTACCATTTGCCTACATTCGGCTTATTTCCCTCAAAACCCTTCCTATTCATGTCCCCATCCAGATGCCTTTTAAATGTTGTAATTGTACCAGCCGCCACCACTTCCTCTGTTGGCTTATTCCATACGCACACCACCCTCTGGGTGAAAAAGTGGTCCCTTAGGTCCTTTTAAGTCTTGCCCCTCTAATTTTGGACTCCCCTACCCTGAGGCAGATATCACCCTATCGATCCCCCTCATGATTTTATGACCCTTTTTGAGGTCACCCCTCAGCCTCCAGCGCTCCAGGAAAAACAGCCCTAACCTATTCAGCCACTCCCTACGGCTCAAACATCCAGTCCCAGCAACATCTCTGCAACTTGTTTCTGTGCCCTTTCTGGTTAACCATCTTTCCTGTAGCAGGGCAACCAGAATTGTATGCTGTATTCTAAAAGTGGCCTCACCAATGTCCTGTACAGCCACAACATGATGTCCCAATGCCTATACACAATGTTCTGAGCAATTAATGTAGATGTAGAAACATGGATAGGCCATTCAGCCCACTGAGCCTTGCCATTCCATATGCTCATTGCTGACCTTCTATCTCAGCATGGTATTCCCATTCTGCCCCATTGAAGTACTTTTGTTTTTGGGATGAACTCTGTTGTTTTGGAGGAAATGCAGCAGCCGATTTGTGCACAGCAATCTCCCACCCCCAGTAATGGCGATCAAATCATCTGTTTTCTGCTGTTGACTAAGAATCCAAAATTACAGCAAATTTTCACTGGCTTTGCCTCAAAGTCATGTCATGGGACATGACTTTTAAAGCCCTTGGTTTAATCTGAGAGATGGAACTTTGATAGTGCAGGGCTCCCCCAGTACTGTCTGGAATTACCAGCCTGGATTTTATGCTGAAGTGGGATTTGAACCTACAACCTTGATTCTTCAAGCACAAGGGTGCTACCCCCGAGCTACAGCTGGCACAACTGCTCTGATAGATTAGTTTGAAATACCTGAAATGTCAACAAGCAAAATGTATTCCTAACTATCCATTTGCTGTGCTGCTTCCAGTCTGCCACAGTGAAGTATTGGAATAATCTTTTCAGCAGGTTGTAGTGTAAATCCACCATGTGTCCATCAACGTTGAGTACCACTGGATCCAACCTTCTGCCAGCACAGCTAATGGGGAGAATTATTCTCTTTGACTCCTCTGCCCATGGGACATTGGGTTACAGCAGGGAGGCAGGTGACCCTGACCCACCCAGCTTGAGTGGGCAGTCAAACCCTGAACTATTGGCATCAATTTGATCAGGACCAGCTTGTTAAGCTGACTGTGCTAACCATCCCCTTCCATCTTTATTGCTTGGCACTAGTGGAGTATTGTGTGTAGTTTTGAGCTCCCTACTGAAGAAAGAATATATTTGCCAAAGAGAGAGTGCAGGAGACATTGTCCACATTGGTTCCACTGGGCCCGTATTCGCTAAAGTTCAGAAGAATGAGAGGGGATCTGGTTAAAATGGATAACAGGGATGGACAGACTAGATGTAGGGAGGATGTTTTCCCTGGTGGGGAGTCTAGAACTGGCAGGGGTGTGGGGGGAGAACCTCAGGATAAAGAGTGGACCATTTAGGACAGAGATGAGGAAAGATTTCTTCACTCAAAGCCTGTGGAATTCTTGACCATAGAAGGCTGGGGAGGCCAAGTCATTGAATGTCTTCAGGAAAGAGATTGTTTTCAGATTTTAAAGGCATCAAGGAGTATGAGGAGACAACAGGAATATGGCATTGAGATTGAAGATCAGTCATGATCATATTGAATGGCGGAAAAGCTTGCAAGACTGAATGGCCTAATCCTGATTCCAGTTTCCATGTTTCACACGCATGTTGTAGTCAGGAACTGTGGAAGTGATGGCAGAGGCTCCAACTTTATTCCTCTCACACAGTAACCAGAACTCTCTTCTATCTTTATCACCTACCATTGACCTGTTTTATGAACATAGAAACACAGAAATAGTTGCAGGTGTGGGCCATTCCACCCTTTGAGTCTGCACCACCATTCAATATGATCATAGCTGATGATGCAATCCCAGTATCCCACTCTCGCTTTCTCTCCATGCCTCTTGATCCCTTTAACTGCAAAGGCCACGTCCAGCTCCCTCTTGAATATATCTAACAAACTGGCCCTAACAGCTTCCTGTGGGAAAGAATTCCAGAGGTTCACAACTCTCCCAGTGAAAACATTCTTCCTGAATAGCTAGCCCCTTATTCTTACACTGTAGTTCTGGACTTCCCCAACATCAGGAACATTCTTCCTGCATCTAGCCTGTCTAGTCCCATCAGGATTTTATATACTGCTATGAGTATATATGGATTCCAGTCGATCCATATGTCAGTCCTGCCATTCTGGGAATCAGTCTGGTGAACCTTCGCTGGGCTCCCTCAATAGCAAGCATGTCCTTCCTCAGACTGGGAGACCAAAACTGCACGCACAATATTCAAGGTGTGGCCTCACCAAGACCCTGTATAACTGCAACAAGACATTGTTACTCCGATACTCAAATCCTGTCGCTATGAATGAGAGCGAGCCATTAGCTTTTTTCACTGCCTGCTGCACCTGCATGCCAGCCTTCAGTAACTGTTTGTCCATGGTCTCGTTGCATCCCACCTTTTCCTAAACTGCCACCATTCAGATCATAATCTCCCGTCGTGGTTTTTTTGCGACTCAAGTGGATAACCTCATCTTTATCCACATTATATTGCATTTGTCAAGTATTTGCCCACTCAGCCAGTCTGTCCTCGTCAGCCTACAGCCACTTAGCATCCTCCTCACAGCACTCACTACCACAAGTTTAGTGTCGTTTGCAAATTTGGAGATATTGCATTCAATTCTTTCGTCCAAATCGTTAGTGTATATTTTGAACAACTGGGGTCCCAGCACTAAACCCTGTGAGATCCCACTTGTCACTGCCTGCCATTCAAAAACCGGCTTGTTCATTCCAACTCTCTGCTTCCTGTCTGCCAACCAGTTCTCTATCCATGTCAATACACTACCTCCGATACCGTGAGCTTTAATTTCCCTTACTAATCTTTCGTGTGGAACCTCGCCAAAAGCCTTTTGAAAGTCCAGATACGCAACATCTGCTGATTCGTCCTTCTCCACTCTATGGATCACACCCTCAAAAGATTCCAGAAGATTTGTCAAGTATGATTTCTCTTTAGTGAATTTATGCTGACTAGGACCGACTCTACCACCGCTTTTGACTTGCTCAGTTATTAATGATTGACCCCAGCATTCTCCCCACCACCGATGTCAGGTTAACAGCTGATAATTCCCCCTTTTCTCTCTCCCTCCTTTTTTAAAGGGTGGAGTTACATTGGCTACCCTCCAATGCATTGGAATTCTTTCAGAGTCTACAGAGTGATGGAGACCAAGGCCCTGTCTAACTGCAACAAGACATTGTTACTTCCGATATTTAAATCCTCTCGCTATGAAGGAGAGCGTGCCATTAGCTTTCTTCACTGCCTGTCGCACCTGCATGCCACCCTTCAGCGACTGTTCCACCATGGTTATCAATGCATTCATTATTTCGAAGGCCATTTCCTTAAGTACTCTGGGATGCAGAGTATCAGGCACTGGGGACCATCAGGTTTTAATCCCATCAATTTCCCCAATACAATTTCCTGACTATTAAGGATTTCCTTCAGTTCCTCCTTCATGCTTGACCTCTGTCCCCTAGCCTATCCTGAACGTTATTTGTGTCCTGCTTAGTGAAGACAAATCCAAAGTATTTGTTCAGCTGGTCTGCCATTTTGCTGTTCTCCATTATAAATTCACCTGATTCTAACTGCAAGGGACCTACATTTGTCTTCACCAGTCTTTTTCTATTCACACATCTATAGAAGCTTTTACAGTTAGTTTTTATGTTTTCGCAAGCTTGCTTTCATATTCTATTTTCCCCTTCCAAATGAAACCCTTTGTGTTCCTTTGCTGAATTTTAAATTTCTCCTGGTCCTCAGGTTTGCTGCTTTTTCTGGCCAATTTATGTGTCTCCTTTTTGGCATTAACACTATCCCTGATTTCCCTTGTTCGTCATGATTGAGCCTGTTTTACAGTGATGCCAGATAGGAATGAACAATTGTTGAAGATGATCTTCAACCTGTTTGGCTGCTTTGTGGACGTACCTTCCCTGGCATCAGGTGGAACTTGAACCCCAACCTTCTGACTCAGAGTAATGTACTACACCCCTTCCAATTTATTTGAGCATCAGGGCAGCTTTGTTACAGCCAATACATTCTTCTTCGATCAGTCTTCCTCTGCCCAAGGCTTCACTTAACAGTCAACCCACAGAACATGCATTCAAATAAGTAAATTAGTGGGTGGGGGTGTGAGGATGTCTCTATTTTAACTAGCATGAACATCAATGAAACCATCCATAATTGTCTGTTGCCAAATTTCAATCATTCCTAGCCTGCATATTCTAACAGGGGTCCACCAAGATTGTGGTTTTAACTTTGGCCCAAGTGGAGAATTAACCCTTTCTGGTGATAAGTTGGATGTGACCTGGAGCAGCACTAGAATGTTTTAAGATCCAGTCATAGGAAATTTTGAAACTTCGCTGATGCTGCCAGACCTGTTGAATTTTGGATTAGATTACCTACAGTGTGGAAACAGGCCCTTCGGCCCAACAAGTCCACACCGACCCGCCGAAGAGTAACCCACCCAGACCCATTCCCATACCCCCTAACTAATGCACTGAACACGATGGGCAATCTATCATGGCCGATTCACCTGATAGTGGGAGGAAACCGGAGCACCCAGAGGAAACCCACGCAGTTACGGGGAGAACGTGCAAACTCCAAAAAGACAGTCGCCCGAGGCAGGAATTGAACCCAGGTCGCTGACGCTGTGAGACAGCAGTGTTAACCACTGAACCACCGTGCTGTCCCAGTTTCTCTGTTCGTTTTAGATTTCTGACAATCCATTGTGTTTTGCTTTCCTTTCTATGAAGTTCTCATTTTCCTCTGGTATGAATCCTCTCGTGTGAGCAGGCAATTGATTGGGAAATATCCTCCTCATTGTGGGATGTGACTTTTCATATCCCCTAGGGATCTCTGCCAGAGTTGTAGCTTTTCACCATTCCTCTAATGAAATTGGATGTTTGAATAGAGAACTACCTATCCGCTTTTGCAGGTGGAACTCTTTTCATTGTGCAGGTGAGAGGCAGGAAACGGACACAGACTGATTAAGTGAGTTAGCAAAAGTATGTCAGATGGAGTTAAATGTGGGGAAGTGTGAAGTTCTTGCCATTGCTTTGGAGAAAGAAAAATCAGAATATTTCAGCCAATGAAAATACTAGGGAGCCAATGGCCTAATGGTATTATTGCTGGGCTGTTAATGGAGACACCTAATGTTCCAGAGGGGTTTGAATTCGGCCATGGTAGATGGTGGAATTTGATTTCAATGAAAATCTAGAGTTAAGAATCTAATGATGAATTTTATTGTCATAAAAGCCCACCTGGTTTCTTTAGGAAAGGAAGCTGCTGTCCTTACCTGGTCTGGACTACATGTGAGTTCAGACTCGCAACAGTGTGGTTGACTGTTAATGGCCCACTGGTCCTTTTTAAGGATGGGTAATCAATGCTGGCCAGCCAGCGATGCCCTCATCCTGTGAAAGAATATAGGAAAAATTACACATGTGAAAGACATCATAGAAATGGGCCATTCAGCCCAACAAGCCCATACAATCATAGGAAGTCCTACATAAAAATAGAAAATGGCTTGACAAATACAAGAAGTCTTGCCAGATCTGTGGAGAGGAAGTCTTCTTCAGTCTAGTAGTAATGGTAAAGTGAAATCAAAACTTAAGGTAACCATTGCTGGCATTATCATTTCAACATGCAACGCCAAATACATGTGGTTAGGGGGATACCTGCCACTCTCCTCCTTCTCTGACAGGCTTTACAGGATCTACTCTGTCTAAAGTGGCAGGGATAAACCACTAAGTAGTTGTTGTATTATTGTACACATGTCAGATAAACACTAAATCATATGAGAGAGCTAGTGACATCTCAGCATGTGACACTCTAGTGTTCACCAGTCAGCAGCCAGTTGACTATACCTTTAATGTAATAATAAGTCAGCAAAGAACAGGTTTGTATGTGTAAATATACATGACCATATTAGTATATATAATTATTCATTAATAAACTTCTAGATATCTGGCTCAACAAGCCCCCTAGTCTTAGTGGTATATGCAATATGTAAGGAACCTTTTTGCATTATCGTGACAGCAACCCAGCAGTAAAAATTGGTTGCAGCAAGTTGGTGCTAGAAGTAGATGATCATAGTTGTGAAAAGTTATTTTTCTTAACTGAGTTCATTTACCTGAGTTCAGGGCTGAAGTTCACATCTTACAAGTTACATCTTTCCTGTGGGAAAGAATTCCAGATGTTCACAACTCTCCGAGTGAAAACATTCTTCCTGAATAGTTTGCCCCTTATTCTTACATTGTAGTTCTGGACTTCCCCAACATCAGGAACATTCTTCCTGCATCTAGCCTGTCTAGTCCCATCAGGATTTTATATACAGCTATGAGTATATACTACTATATGGATTCCAGTAGATCATATGTCAGTCCCGCCATTCCAGAAATCAGTCTCGTGAACCTTCGCTGGGCTCCCTCAATAGCAATCATGAAGCAGTGACCAGGATGGAGAAACCATTATGGAACACAATTTGTCTCTTCCTTTCAAGAAAAATGGGAGGCCATAGTGTGTCCATGTTCTTTTCAAAACAGTTTATAAAAGACCTAGAACAGTACTGATGTGGCAAAGTATGATAAACTTTAAAATAATTTGAAAAAGTAATTTTGCCTTTCATGCAGATTTTTACCTATGCATAGTTGTTGGTCGATTGTGCCATTTTGTTCTCTTTGGAAGTGAGGAGAATGTGTACATGATGTCGTTCTGATGCTTTCTTTTGGCACAAACGCCATGTACAGACACTGCTCAGTTAGTTTTTTAAAAAAAAGTCAGTAAAGAAACAGCAACAGGAAGAGAAACAAGAACAGAGAAGCCAAAAAATAAAAAGCACTAAACCACAATACAGAAAATGCTGGCAGTTTTTCAAAATTGTAAAGTTCTCCAGAGAGGATAAAAAAAAACCAAGCATCTGAACAAGGATTTGGCACTCCAATGCCAATCTGTCACAAGTTTAATTATGCAAAAACAAATAAATCTGTATATTATAGACCAACAAAAGTTGATAAAGAAAGACAGCAATCAAACTCTATTCCATTTTGGAAAATGAATCGTTGAGATGAATAAAATCCTCCAATGTTTCTGATGATTGCAAAGATCTGGCAGGATTTTTCAAATTTTACAAGATCTCAGGGTAGGGGGGTCCAAAACTAAAGGATGTAGGTTTAAGGTGAGCAGGGAAAGATTTAAAAGGGACCTAAGCGGCAACTTTTTCACACAGACGGTAGTGCGTGTATGGAATAAGCTCCCAGAGGAAGTGGTGGAGGCTGGTACAATTGCAACATTTAAAAGGCATCCAGATAGGTACACAAGTGGGAAGAGTTTGGAGGGATATGGGCCAAATGTTGGCAGATGGCACAAGATTCATTTAGAGTATCTGATAGGTGTGGACGAGTTGGACCGAAAGGTGTGTTTCCATTTGAAGTTTGTGAGAAGATTTGTAGCTCGGCTGCTCGTCGTTGTGGTTCTGTTCGCCGAGCTGGGAATTTGTGTTGCAGACGTTTCGTCCCCTGTCTAGGTGACATCCTCAATGCTTAGGGGCCTCCTGTGAAGCGCTTCTGTGATGTTTCCTCCGGCATTTATAGTGGTTTCCATGCTATATAACTCTTATGACTCGATGAGGTGTGCTCTGCAATATTATGATCTCTCCATCCCAGAAACGTCTACTGCAGGATCACAAGCCTATTACAATCAGTTCCAATGTCCCTGTGAAACATTTCTGACCAAAGATTGGAAACTATCACTCTTGTTTTCGGAATACAAATGTTTCGCATATAATGATTCGGAAGCATTGTGATGTTTATACCAACACAAATCATTGGAAATGATCCATCAAAAACATAAGGCAACGGCCTAGTGGTATTGTTGCTGGGCTGCTACTCTAGAGACCCAGGTAATGTTCTGAGGACCTTCTTCAAGGACCGCAATTTCCCCCCCGACGTGATCGACGATGCTCTCCACCGCATCTCTTCCACTTCCCGATCCTCCGCCCTTGAACCCCGCCCCTCCAACCGCCACCAGGACAGAACCCCACTGGTCCTCACCTACCACCCCACTAACCTCCATGTACAGCGCATCATCCGCCGCCATTTCCGCCACCTCCAAACGGACCCCACCACCAAGGGTATATTTCCCTCCCCTCCCCTATCAGCATTCCGTAAAGACCACGCCCTCCGTGACTCCCTCGTCAGATCCACACCCCCCACCAACCCAACCTCCACTCCCCGCACCTTCCCCTGCAACCGCAGGAGGTGCAAGACTTGCGCCCACACCGCCCACCTCACCTCCCTCCAAGGCCCCAAAGGAAACTTCCATATCCGCCACAAATTCACCTGCACCTCCACACACATCATCTATTACATCCTCTG